>NC_035446.2:148584675-148739686 GCF_002127325.2 Helianthus annuus | reverse complement strand
CGGCAAGAAGGGCAAGCTGAGTCCGAGATACATAGGGCCTTTTGAGGTCATTGAAGAGTCGGATCAGTTGCCTATAAACTAAACTTGCCTGAAAGAGCTCAATGGAAATTCACAATGTGTTCCACATCTGCAATCTCAAAAAGTGCTTCGCCGACGAATCGTGGTGATTCCACACACAGATGTGCATATAGATGAGAGCTTAAAGTTTCATAGAAAACCTTTGTCGATTGAAGATCGACAGGTGAAAGAAGCTTCGCAGAAAGCACGTACCGATTGTAAAAGTCAAATGGATGCTCGTAGAGGTCCCGAATATACTTGGGAAGTCGAAGAAACAATGAAAGAAAAATACCCCTTTATTTGAGTAAATCTCGGGTCGAGATTTATTTTAAGGGGGTGAGGATGTAACACCTCAAAATTTTTGTGTCCAATGATGTGTTAACACGTGTCATTTGTTTACACGTGGCATCTATAATAAATAAAGGACCAATTTTGACAAACCTTGAAAGTATATAAATTCGAGGGTTATAAATGTCAACAAGGGTAAATATACTGTATAGTATCCCTAAATAATGCTTAAACCTTCAAACGAATAAATTATAGATCGTACAAAAACAAAACGCGAAAGAAAGTGAGAGATTACAAACTACAGGGGTTAACTGTGTCAACATGTTTAATAATACCTCTGAGTGACCCTTTAACGTTCCCAAGACCTTGTAACGGTATTATACCCTCACTAAAATAATATATATGAATTTCGCGAAGTTTCGATATGAAACAAGAAAGTTACGATCGAATTCGAAGAAGAAGGGTTAAAAGCGTCAACAGTGAAAGTTAAGGCTTTCCAATATAATTAATAAATAAACCGGGGACTAAATAATGCGGGTAATTAACACGAGGCCCCTATCGGTAAATAACCGAGGGCCAAACCGCAAAGTTACCCCTTCAAATCCGAAAGGTCAGGCAAATCATTACGAAAGATTTCGTTATTAATGGCCCGATTCTGTAATCATTATAAAAGATTTGAAAAATTCAGAAAATATAACCTTAGGCGACCCGCGTGAAGTTTAAGGTTTAGTTGAGGCGGGCCGCGAGCCTCTTAAATAACGCGTCTGTTATATGAACTTTAGGCGACCCGCGTAAAAGAAGCATGGAATGTCCATGCGGGTCGCGTAAAGTGCCCAGATGCAGAAATATGGTAACTACTTGGCTTTTGGAGCTTGTGAACGATCATGCACATAATTATGGGGCATGGGCACCCTATGCTCAACCCATACACTTAGGGGACATCTACCCATCAGCTCTGGTCTGATAGTAGTGCTTGCAATGATCAATATGGCTTGGCATTTGGCTATAAATAGCCATGTTGTAGTTACAACATTCACACAACACAAAACACTTACAACTGATCATTTCAAGAGCTCCCTAGCATTCTCTTCTGTTCTCTAATCAAGAGTTAACTTCTGTAAGTCGTTCATAACCATTTTGGTTTCACATTTCCATAGTTATAGCCTATAAACGCAACCGTCGTAACTAACGGTTGTCATTGCAATATCTTGCAAATGATTCAGTCTTATGACGAATCAAAAATGGTTATGAGTTGGTATTTATGTGGGTATTAAACCTCTAAAATGGTTCCCCCTGATCACCACTCTAACTATGTCAATTATCGAGTCAAACGTGCGGTTAAAAAGTCAACAGAAAGCTATTTTAGCAATTTAAGCACAATCTGTAATATATATGTTATGGAACCTGTTTTGATACTCATAAAACATGATAATAAGTATATAATCATGTTTGCGCTCGTTTGAATCGATCATTTACCATATAGAACCGGTTCGGAGCCGAATGTCGCAAAAGTTTGACTTTTGCTTTGACTTCAGTTCTGACCCGTTTTAGTGAGGTATAAATATACCTTAAGACTCTCTTAGGACCAGGTCACATGTTGGTATACGCCTCTGTGGTCGGTTCATGAGTTATCCGAGTCTTTTGCGCAATTCCGTCATTCGCCTAAAAGTTGACCGTAACGGCCTTTTAAAATTAAAACGAGTATTTCGGACGCGTGAACGGACCAAAACCTTGCTTATTGAATTATAAGCATGTCCCTGAAGTTTCACGTCAATCCGAGGCCTAGAATGAGAGTTATGCTAAAAGGCGCACTTTTAAGAAAGTTTTGTAATTAACGGCGCAATTAGCATAACGCCCATCTAACCCAAGTTTTCGTCACCAAAACTTTTACCCACTGAGGTAAAATAATATTTTGGGAATTTTAAAGATTTTTAATAATTTTTACCTTGCTCATAACCTGCGGTTATGGCTACGGTTCGGTAAATACCGAATATGCCCTTTTTGGCCAAAACGAGAGTTCTACAAGGTCTTTTGACCCGATTCCAATTGCCACTGGTTTTAAATAATAAATAAAGTATTTTAAGCTTTATAAGCTGTTCGGGAAACTCAGATTTCCTGTAGAACTCGAAAATCCCTTTTAAAGTCTTTAAAATGACCGAAAAGCCCCTACGGGACATAATATAAACTTAAACTCGTTACGGGCATTACGGAAGGTATCCTACTGATACCAAAATACTTTTAAGGCATATTGACTTAGGAAATAAGCGTACGACTCTTATGGTTAACCGTTTCGCCTATTTGCGCACACGGTACGGCCCACGGAACTAGTTTTCGTGCAATAGCCGATATGGGTCAAATTATATTATTTGAACCCCAAAATCCAGAGTATGAACAATAAACCCATATAAAACAAGTCTCTGAACTTGTTGGGTCCAAATCATACTCCATTCTCGGTTTTCGCCTTTTCGTGCGAATTAACCATATCAATATATCGGAATCAACCGGTTTAAGCTACGGCTAATACAAGGACCGTTAGGATTCTAAGAGGTTAATTAAAACCTTCGTTCCAGATTAGGAGCCCCAGTAAAAGCTATCGGTGACTTGATCTAAATTAAGGATTAATACTTGCAAAGGTAAATACTTTTGACTTATTTCCCCTATATGGGCTTGGGTTACGGTATACTAATACCGCTTGATTGAGCATTATATACTTCCATCGCTTAGGTGGTTAATTGATTAAATATGATTGGCTCATTTAAACAGTTTTGTTGCTTATAAGCCTTTGGGGGGTTTAATGACCGTTGTCCCGGATATCCTTGGCATCATTTTACGAAATGGCCACGACCATCGACATCCCGGTGTAGGCGTACACCCGGTATAAAGTGTCGACATTAAAACTAAAAGACGTAGCCGTTGGTTTCTGTACTACGGTTTTACGCAAACGTGGTGTGTCTATAAATCTTTAACCCGGCACGACCCGGGCTACTGAACGCATAAAAGAACATGTAAAACGTTCACAAGATCATTATGAATTTTCCCAAGTTATGAAAGAGTTTGTGCCTTGTGCATTCAAATCAATTTTAATAAACATTTTCAAATGTGTCAGTTGAATGTATTTACCAGTGTAAACTGACGTATTTTCCCCAAAAAGATTAAGTGCAGGTACCTAAACGTAATTGGCTGGTATTAGCTCCCTAGCGTCGGGATAAGCCTCGCAAGCTTGATTGCAGTATCTAATGGAACAATACTACCTGTATTTACGATCCACTGTGGGTATTCAACTTCTGTAATACATTTTGATATTACAATCAGAGGTTGAAATTATATATTTAAATTATGCTTCCGCTGTGCATTATATAATTGTGTGGTTTGACTATATTGTTGCCAACATCGTCACGGTAATCCCCCACCGGGCCCACCGGTGAGACACGTGGAAATCGGGGTGTGACATATTAGGACTAGAAGAACACTAAGACTTAGCAAATTATTACCAATTACTTCTAGGGGTTATTGGCCAATTCTCCCTAAAGAGTATAGGTTTTCTTATGTGATATAGACACTCACCGAAATCCTAAACCCTAATATGACTCTATGTTGTGATATAGACCGTCACTAAGAATCATATGAAGCAAATAATAACAATAAACCAATTCAAAGTACGCATACACATCAAACCATTAAATCAAACTTTTTACAAAACACAATTAATCCATAACAATTGTGCAAATAACATAAACGGTAAAAACTTTATTTTAATCCATTCATCAAGTCTAGGCGGTTAACAAATCTAGCCGAGCATGTTCATAAACGAAAACAATTCAAAGATGTTCAACAAAGAATTCATCATAACAAGTTTCGTAAGAAAAGTCAAGAACAAAGAACTAGAAAACCCGATTAGATCTTCAAGTCTTCTTCCCCGAACTCGTACCGATGATTCCTAGGCTTCAAAATCTCCAAAAACTCTCCAAGAATGCTCAATAAGTCACCCAAGAAGTCCCACAATCGAAATTAGGGTTTGTTCCCAAGTTTAGGATGATTATATATGACTTCCCATAAAAAACCCTTATTAAATTCGTAATAATTGCCAGCCAGAAGCTTCTGGCTGGGCGCCACAAACTCAGGGACTGGGTGGTGGGGTGCCACCTTGTTTTTCAGCTCATGTACTACCTTCAGTCTCTCACCTGATGCCACAGACTTGCTTCGTGGGTGATGGGGTGCCAGAGAGTGATTTTTCAGCTCTTTAACTCTATTTCAACTCCTCGACCTTTCCAACATGCTTCAAGACTTGACACTTCAATATTTTTACTCGTTTTACTCGGTTTCTCGCATATTTGAACATCAAGACCTGCGAAACATGATTTGATCATTAGTATGCATATTCTAACAAAAAACAAAACTAAACATAACGAAAACTATACAAACTATACACGAATAAATAATGTATTTTGCAATACATCAAACATCCCCACACTTACTCTTTTTTCGTCCTCGAAAAAGAATTATGCAATGGAATCATAGACAAATATTCACTCGGGTCAAAAGCATAGGTATATTTAATTAAAACCAAGACTTGCGTTAGCTGCGATTGCGAATATATTTGTCCCCTTAAACCCGAATCCAATCCTAAGCCCTTATCATGCGAATTTAATTTAAGTGCGGTCAGTCTACCTAGGGCCTCACACTAGAATCTATGGTCCACCTACTCCCGCCTCAAGCTTATAGGACTAAAAGAACGATCATTTGACCAATTCCCAACTGTCTTATATCAAAACCAGGAGAGTTTACAATCAAAATTTTTTTTTCTTCGCTTTTTTTTTCTAAGTGAGCGTAGACGATGCTTTCCCTAACCAAGACGCAATCCGGCTGTAGAGTCACAATCCCCAACCACAGATTACTTAGGTTTCGGTACTTATTTTCTTTTTCTTTGCACGGTCGATTTCACACACCCTAGCGGTAATCTTGCTGTAGAGTCGCTATCCCCAGCTCAGACTACATAGGAATGCACTACTTTCATTTAGTTTCTAGCTCACTTTTATTTTATTTTTTTTCATGATCACAAACTCTAACGGCTTTAACTTATAACGGTGCCCCTTATACTATTATTGGCGGTTTTAATTTCCCATATCTCCCAGGCGAAAACCCACTAGTAAACCGACAATTAGGATATATTAGCTCAAAGGGACTTAAAACCAAACCCGGGCCTATCCACATATCCCTAACTAGACGCAAGCTCGATTTAATAAAACTCATATTATTATTATTCGAACCCGAGCAAAAATTTGTCTTTTCTATCATTTTCCGTTTTAATAATGCAACTTCTTTTATTTCAAAGGACATTTTCTGATTTTTCAATTTTTTTGACTTTTTTCAATTTTTTTTTTTTTGTATTTTTAACAATTAAGACTCGATTATTTACATGTATCCCATCCCCACACTTAGAGATTGCATTGTCCCTAATGCAAGAACAAAAATACGACTCAACAACTACCTAAAAAATCAAAACTACAAACGAAATAAATAAAAAATGTACAACAACAAAAAGGGAAACGACTTAGCTGAGTGTGTGAGACTGTCAAAGTGCCAGTCGTTTCCACATAAGCCCTCCAATTCAAAACGCGCTCAGCAAACAACTCCTAACCTCGGACACGCGAACAAAAGCGGCTACAAATACCAACCTAATCACGCAAACACCAAACACTAGCAAAAGAAAATATATAATATCACGTTCAACAACCATCCACAATTGTATCAACCAACCCCAAAACCCATCCAACTTGTTTAAAATATTAGTACAGACCGAGATATGATGAAAACAACATAAAAGAAAAACATAACAAAACAGTATGCTCGATCACTGCTGCATCATCCGCAAACCACACCATCTACTCCTCATCTCAAACCCTACTCCATGATAACTGACCACTCTCAGTGGTAAATCAGCCGGCTGCTCCTAAACAGCCCCCTGAGATCTCGTAGAAGCACCTCGCCTGCGTTTGGTGCCTAACGAGGAGCCTTCACCTGACATCCTGTAAAACAATTCAATAATGGCAATACGAAGCAAACAGAATATTAGTCACAAACTATTTTTTGTATTTTTGATTTTTTTTTGACATAAACAAATATATACAAAAACAACGGCCGTATAGCATTTCGTTCGCGGCCGTAGTTTATAAACAAAGTGACATTAAAGCGATTTTTGCAAATCTCTTTTTAAGCATAACCGAACCTCGCCCGAATGGAGATTGAGTACGGGCGAGTGGTATCAATAATAAAGTACGCAAAACAAAGCATAATGACACTTAGACGACACTAACACGACTCAAAAATGACACGCACGACCTAACGGACCCTAAACTAAACAACGACTAGAGTAGACCTCGACCTAAGTAGACGCCAAAAATACAAGATTAGAACCTCTACCTCCTCCCGGCACTTTACTCGCCCTCGAGTAATCCTAAGTGCCGAAATTCATCAACACAAAAACATAAGTGCGGAAGCAATGGACACGGGCCGTGTAAGTAGTAAAAATCCAATTTTTATATCAAAAACTACAACCCGTATCCCCACACTTATTTCCAACCATGCCTAAAACAAATTAACCGTTAAATCCAATAAACAAACCCGAACAGCTCCTCTAGAACCTGTAAACAGCCTAGACAAACTCACTCATGGTATCCGAACTCACAATAAAGGACGTTAGGTGTCAATAGCTTGAGTTTCAGATTGTGAATACAACCCACATATTGAAACCATGTTAGCAATTAAACTGTTGTGTAAAATTATCCACTTCATCTAAACCCAAAGCCAACCGACTCCTATACCATTCCTGTCGAAAATCACCTAACAGGACAAACCCCCCCCCCCCTAAAAAAAAATCTCAAAGATATGACATTTAATCGCTAATCCATCTTCCCGCAACCTGTAGCAACCAACAACTAAACCGAGCCTCCCGCACCCAAAACTCATCCTTACTTGACAAAAGTTGACAAAAATGACACGCACGACCTAACGGACCCTAAACTAAACAACGACTGGTGGAATATGGTGAAGAAGGAAGGAGGTAAGGGTTTTACGGCTGATGGAGGGGAAGAAGATAGGAGAGGAGAGTGGTGGAGTTGGGGTTATCGGCGGTGATGAGTGGTGGGGAGTTGAACGGCGTTGAACAGGAGAGGTGAGAGATGGTGGAGCGGTGACGGATGGGGAGGAGTGGAGGGGGGTTGTCGGCTGTGTACGGCGGCGGAGGGGGGGGGGGATATTGGGTGGGCGGCGGCGGTGGGTAAGGGAGTAGGGAATGGTAGAACGGTGAGTGGGTGGGAGATGGTGAGAAGGGTTAGGTGGGTTGAAGGAGAAGAAGGTTACCGGCGGTGGGGAGGAGGTGGGTTATGGACGGTGGATGGGGAAGAGGTGGGGTTTACGGTGGTGGGAAAGGAGTAGGTTAGGGGTTAACGGCAGAGGAGGGGAAGTGAGCGGCGGTGAGCGGCGGTTGGGAGGGGAGGAAAGGGATAAGGTCGGCTGTGATGGGTAGTAGAGTTAGGTGGAAAAGTGAGGGTGATCTACAGAGAAGAAGGTATGGGGGTGATGGAGGTCCAAGAAGTTATGAGGGTTATCTCAGTGCTGTAGAGGAGAAGGTTAGGTCAAACGAAAAGACTTTTGGGGGTTTTAATTAATTACATCAGCAGCAGAAGCCTCTGGCAGCCCGTGACTAAAGGGTGAGGTAGGTGGCGGCCGCCACCACATCACAAATTTCCGAAAAACCAAATTTGGTGTATGTGGGCTGCAGATGCGGCCTCTGGCGTAGGGGTGAGCAAAAGGAAAAACCCGACCCGACCATTACCCGACCCGACCCGAGAACCGATCAAACATAAAATACAGAACCGATTCACTACCCTAAATATAGGGTCGGTTCCAGTCCATAGGTCCAAGTCGGGTTTCACCATGAAAAGAACCGAGAACCGACCCGACCCGACCCTATTTTATATGAAAAATTGGAACCGATCTAAATACCTAGGTACTTCGGTTCGGGTCGGGTTGGGTATATTTTCGGTTCGGTTCTCGGTTATTTTCGGTCCGGACCTAAACTTGCTCACCCCTACTCTGGCGGACAGCGAGAAACATCGGAGGTGGGTGGCGGGCCGCCACCACGATATTAATTTCCGAATTTTTTTTTCTTTTTTTTTCAGAAAGTTTACCCAAAATTTCCTTTTCATGCCTTAGAAAAATTTTGATTTAATTCCCAAACCATCCAGCAACCAACAAAATTTTTTTTCTAACACTTAAAACTTACTTGGAACGTTGTTTCTCTCGTAACTTCCTGCAAATGACTCAAGATACAAACAAGGACCCAAAAAACTAACAAAAACGACCGTTAGTTACCAAAAAATACGAAAAAAAACGAAGATACAAACGGTACAAAACTCCACACTTGGGATTTCAACTTTTCACATACTTATGGAGGATCATAGAGATGCAGCTCACCTCCAAACACACACTCACGGGCTGTAGCACCATCATATTTATCATTGCTCAACTTAACCCAAACACTCTTATCTCCCTCACAACCTCTCAACTCCTCACCTGGCGGTTTGAATCTATACTCTTCATATCGAACTCCATCCCCACACTGAGCCTTGCTCAGTGTTTCTATCTTAGATTCTAAACGCACGATTCTCTCCTCTAATTCCTCTACTCTCCTATCCGGTGGATCTCCACACTTGAGTCCTATCACCTTCTCTAGACTCGGATCACTCATCACCTTCTCCTCATCTTTCTCGTCTTTCTCACACTCCCTTACTGACGATACCGCCTCCACTCTATCACTAGGCCCTCTCGAATTCATAACCTTAAAAATTATCGATTCCTCGCCCGCTCTAAGTGTGATGGTGCCTAAAAAGACATCTATGAGGGCTTTAGCGGTGTTCAAGAACGGGCGTCCTAAGATTAACGGTACGTTTTCATCGGCTTCCATGTCGAGAATGACGAAGTCAGCCGGAAAAACGAACTTGTCCACCTTAACAAGCAAATTCTCGACTATGCCCCTACGGTGTTTCACGGATCTATCAGCTAAGGATAATGTCATTCGGGTGGGTGAAAGCTCACCTAAGTCTAGCTTTTCGTAGAGAGAAAAGGGCATCAAATTGATGCTAGCTCCTAGGTCGGCTAAAGCTCTAGTATTAGTGTTACTACCGAATAGACAAGGAATTGTGAAAACACCGGGATCGGTAAGCTTTTCAGGAAGCTGATTTGAGACAACGGCCGAACATCCTCCATGCGATGGGACATTCGACAACTCCCCTAACTTCTCCTTATTCCTAAGAAGGTCCTTTAAGAATTTCGCATATTTAGGCATGGACTGGAGTGCCTCGATAAAAGGAAGATTAATCTTCAATTGCTTGAAGATGTCTAAGAATTGCCCGTATTCCCTCGAGTATTTTTTATTCTTAAGACGGGAAGGGAACGGGACATACGCATGGTTCACTAAAGGCGAAGGCCTAACATCCACGGGAGGTTTCTCTACTCTCTTCTCACCTTGAGACTCACCGGGCTGTGCGGTACTTGCTGGGCGCAGCCTCGATTGCACTTTTCCGGGAGCCTCCATCTCTATCTCTTCGTCTACAATATCTCCATCCTCATCAACTACTCTCTCCTCTACGCTCGGGTTCCCTACGGTTTTGCCACTACGGGTGGTAATGGACTTTACATGAGCATTCGGGTTCGGTTGAGTGTTACCCGCAAACTGACCGGGTAATCTCTCCTCTAACTTCCTAGACATATCACCTACAACCCTTTGAAGGTCTTGGAAAGCAGCTTGGTGATTCTTAAGCATAAGGTCATGTTCGCTAAGTTTCTTTTGGGTGGTTTGATCCCTAACAATTAATTGACTCATCATGGACTCCATCCTTTCTAGACTACCCCCAAGATCATAGCTTGACCCTTGACCTGTTTGAACCTGACTACTTGACCCCCCATCATTAACCTGCCCATTTGAACCCCCACCAAAAAGTGAACCTAAACCCCTATTTGGATTTTGAGCTATTTGAAAACCAGGGGGTCCGTTTGAGCGAAAATTGTTGTTAGAAGCAAAATTATTATTATTATTACGCCAACCCGAACCAAAGTTATTAGTACCAAACCCACTAGGTTGACCTCTACCTTGACCCCCTCCTACAAAATCGACTTGCTCCTTACCTACTAGCAGTGGACACGCACTCGTGTCGTGACCCCCTCGACAATACTCACATTTGTCTACCTTAGCCTTAATTTCCTTAAGTTCCCTAGACATGTTTTCCAATACAGCGGCTAAACTAGGATCCATGGTGACATGGTTCACCCCTCGGGCGGGCGCACTAGTAGTGGTATTCGAATTACCACTTTGATACCACTGATCGGATCGTGATTGGGATTGAGACTGAGCAAATGCCTCAAAACGCTCTAAACATTCAGCAACTGTAAGAATACCCATCATATGCCCCCCCCCCCCCCCGCATTAGTATCGAACCTATCTCGAGTCTCTTGGGTGAGACCGTTATAGAATTTCTCACATAAAGCCTAATCGGAAAGACCATGTTGGGAGCAACGAGCACAAAGGTTTTGGAAACGCTCCCAAGCAAGGTAGTAAGGCTCGCCGGGCTCCATGCGAAAAGAGTGGATTTGGTCTCTAAGACGTGAGGCTTTGGCGGGCGGGAAATACTTATTCAAAAAGGCTTGACGAAGCCCCGCCCATGTGGTGAAGGTACCGGTTGGTTGAGAGTCCAACCAAGTAGCCGCACTGCCGGCTAATGAAAACAGGAAGAGCTGAAGGTAAGTGGCATCGTTTGGGGCTCCATGAAGGCTAAAAGTAGCGAGGATACGGGAGACCGGTTTATGTGGGCCGGTGCGTCCTCGTCCTCGCGACCGTGGAACTGGATGCTATTGGTGATGGCTTGCATGGCATAAGATGGAATCTGCCATGAGTTCTCGCTAACTATAGGTGGAACAGTAATGGGTGACGCAAGACCAGTGAAGCCTTGGGTGGCTTGTTGGTGAATGGTCTGCCTAGCGTTGGCCATGTGTTATAGGTTCTCTGGGATGCTAGAGGTGCTAAAAGTAGGGCTATCGGGTGGGGAAATCTTAGGTGATGTTTTGGGTGATTGAGGTGGGGTGGGTAATGGAGTGGAATCGAAATTGGGAAACTAAGACGTGGATGAAATACTAATCTGTGGGCCTTGGCCCATACGAGACGATAATGATGACTCGGTGACTGGTGGCTTCGGTGGCGGTCTGTGCGAACGCAGATGTGGCATCCACTATCCGCAAAAACCTGAATGTGAGAAAAGCAACAGTAGTCACTACGACTCAAACGAAAATAATAACACAAATAAAAGACTCAAACAAACTAAACACGTAGCACGTATATGTCAATAAAGTCTATCAAAGCTAATGAACGCGATTGCCAAGAGTCCCCGGCAACGGCGCCAAAAACTTGATGTGTGCTAAACAAACTATAAAAACTAACTAAATTAGACTCTCTAAGCTAGACACGACAAAGCTTTAAATTCTAGACTCGGCCTAAACCACACAATCAGCAAGTGTACCGATCAATGTAGTATAACCTAGGAAATCCGGATATCGAACCACAGGACTCTATGTATCACGTAAATTAGATTCTAACAGACGGTGTCAGACACGACTTAACTTGTTTTAATTGTTTGGGGGGTGTTACAGAAACTAAGGAAATCTATATTAAACTACTAAATTAAACTAGAACTAGACTAAAGACGAATAAAGACTGAGGACTTTTCTTATATGAGAATGAGACCACCTAGACAAGAATCCTGGATTGTTTTTAAGAGATTACCGATTAAGTTAAGTGCACGAGTTATGGAACCGGGATCTTAAAGTACTAAACCTATTAAGAACCATCGAGGCCCCTCGACCCTTCTCAAGGAGAAACCTGTGGAACTACCTAGGCCGTTAATCCTACCGGTTATTAGACGCCTTTCCAGTTGTCTAATTATTGTGTAAGTACCCTAATATTGACCTATTCTTTTCCAATCCTAGGTCTAGGGTAGTTTGAAGTAATTAATTTGACTTGATAGACTAATAAGACCGACAGGTAAACCAAAACATGACCTTTTCCAAGGACTATCTAAAGCAATTCGCCGGGTAAGACCTACCAATAGCCCCTCACTTTCCAGGTATTAGGACTAGAAGAACACTAAGACTTAGCAAATTATTACCAATTACTTCTAGGGGTTATTGGCCAATTCTCCGTAAAGAGTATAGGTTTTCTTATGTGATATAGACACTCACCGAAATCCTAAACCCTAATATGACTCTATGTTGTGATATAGACCGTCACTAAGAATCATATGAAGCAAATAATAACAATAAACCAATTCAAAGTACGCATACACATCAAACCATTAAATCAAACTTTTTACAAAACACAATTAATCCATAACAATCGTGCAAATAACATAAACGGTAAAAACTTTATTTTAATCCATTCATCAAGTCTAGGCGGTTAACAAATCTAGCCGAGCATGTTCATAAACGAAAAAGATGTTCAACAAAGAATTCATCATAACAAGTTTCGTAAGAAAAGTCAAGAACAAAGAACTAGAAAACCCGATTAGATCTTCAAGTCTTCTTCCCCGAACTCGTACCGATGATTCCTAGGCTTCAAAATCTCCAAAAACTTTCCAAGAATGCTCAATAAGTCACCCAAGAAGTCCCACAATCGAAATTAGGGTTTGTTCCCAAGTTTAGGATGATTATATATGACTTCCCATAAAAAACCCTTATTAAATTCGTAATAATTGCCAACCAGAAGCTTCTGGCTGGCCGCCACAAAATCAGGGACTGGGTGGTGGGGTGCCACCTTATTTTTCAGCTCATGTACTACCTTCAGTCTCTCGCCTGGTGCCACAGACTTGCTTCGTGGGTGATGGGGTGCCAGAGAGTGATTTTTCAGCTCTTTAACTCTATTTCAACTCCTCGACCTTTCCAACATGCTTCAAGACTTGACACTTCAATATTTTTACTCGTTTTACTCGGTTTCTCGCATATTTGAACATCAAGACCTGCGAAACATGATTTGATCAATAGTATGCATATTCTAACGAAAAAGCAAAACTAAACATAACGAAAACTATACAAACTATACACGAATAAATAATGTATTTTGCAATACATCAATCTGCAAGATCTACAGACAACTATGCTCTAGACGCTTATTCTAAGCTCGCCTTCCTAGCAGATAAGCATCCTAATTGCCTGTCACATACGTTAAAATAAAGTCAATGCATGAAATGTAAAGGTGAGCATACAATTTGTATGGTATTATTAGTAAATATAAACTTAATTTACGCATAACCAGCACGTACACAGAGGAAAACAAAGCATGTTAATTATCGACATGGATCAATCGATACCAAAGACTGCGGGTTGACTGCCCGAGGCAGTTCGCAATACATGATTACCACCGTAATCCATGCAAGTAATTGTCCTTAACAACCCCCGTGTGAACGGGTGCTGAGTCCAAACTATAGTACTATCGTCGTTAAGGCAGGTAGACATCATTCCACGTGTAAACATAACAACAAGCATTCATTTAGTCACGTAATACATGCACGACGGTTAGCGTTTAAAGCAGTTGAGTAGTGTGTTCGATTGTGATTTAGCGGTTAGCGTTTAAAGCAGTTGAGTATACTCACAGCGTTTGATTGATGGATTGAAGGGAGCGCTTGAGAGTAGGGTTAGCCTGAATAGTTCGATAGGATAACGATGAATAACGCGTAAAATGGAAACAAGTGATGATGGGTCAAACGGCCTGGTCGATCGAACTGGTGGTTCGATCGAATGGGTTGTTCGTTCGGTTAGACAGTCCGTTCGGACAGTCTGTTCGATCGGCCGGTAGGCTCGATCGGTTGGACTGTTCGAGTGGATTATTTCTTCCTTTGAGTAGGATGTGTTTGTGTATGATGGCTTGTACTTTTGAAGTTTTCGTTGTAGTTTTGAGAACACTGAAGTGTCCTTACCTTTCAGGTCGATCGATCGAACGGCCTGTTCGATCAGCCGACTTAACCGGTTAGGGACTTCAGAAATGGGTCCTCAGTGGGATGTCACCTGATCGGACGACATGTTCGATCGGGTGGCACTCCAATACATCGAACGAGTTGAAAATCGATTAAGTGTTGAAGCATAGTATCTCATGATCCGATGAGTAATGTTATCAAACAGCTCATTCGATCGAACATCACCTCGTTCAATACTATACTTCATGAAACTGTCAAAGTGTGGGGCCACTTGCTAGCCGATCGGCTGGCCTGGTCGATCGGTCAGCATCCTGACCTGGTCGGCCTGTTCGTCTAACACTTGGTTGTTCTGATGGTTTGACGTTATATCGAGGTATTTTGACAAGGAGCTGAACCATGGCACCTTCGTTCTTACTTGTTTCCTCTGCTCGGACAGGAATCACCCAAGTCCGGCCGGTGAACGGTTCGGAACGGAGTCTAAAGTTTAACCCGAAATCGGTGAACCTCGTAGATAGAATCCGAATCTTGGATCACTCAACTATTAGAATGATTAGTGAGTTGGCTCAAGCTCCGTTTCTACCGGTTTGAAGGCATTGAGTGTAAAAGAGTTGAAAGAAAGTTGGAAAATCCATCTTTCAATCCTTCACACCATATAAATGTTCAGATCTGTGATAGATCTTAGTTTGTTTATATGGAAATCGGCTAGATCCAAGTGATTCTTGGTGGATTGAGGCCAAACCATGAAGTTCTTGAAGAACACCATGATGACATCATCCTAGAATACTTAGATCTTGATGATTTCACGGTTAGAAACCAAGATTTGAAAGATAGAAAGGTGTAGGAGCGTGTATTGATCAAGAAAGTACAAGATTTAGGATGAAATCTTACCGGGATTGAGAGAAATCTGAGAAAAGAAGGGGAGCACGAGCTGGTCGGTCAGAGGGTTTCCAAAAGTGGAAAGAATGACAATGACAGGCCTATTTATAGGCTTCCAAAAGGGGAAAGAGCTGGCCGATCGGCCAGGCATCCCGATCGGACAGCCTGTTCGATCGGACAGTCCGTCCGATCGGCTGGGCTGTTCGATCGGCTAGGAGCCTGATCGATCCACAACCTGCTTTGAGTGTTCAGTGCGACGATTTCTGATATTTCGATTTCGATTGAAGACGATACGAGTACGATAGTTTCATATTCAAATTACTTTTAATCCCAACCACTATATCTACATACAAGCATCTATATTTCACACTATCCTTTCGCTACCATTCATCATAATTCGATTTCGATTGAGTTCGATTGCGTTTCGCGTTTCGATTCGATTGATCACCACACATAACATAAAGTAAACACGCACAAGTAACACATAAGGCACACACACACGTATAATAACACCAAGCTACATAATTCGAGTTTCGAGTTTGATTGATGATTCGATTAGCTTGATTATTGATTGATTGACTTTATCGCATTGTTACATCCTACTATTCACAGTAGTAAAGCGTTTCGCATCGATTAAACATTCGATTACTTTGATTCCTTTGATAAACAACACTTACTCCCCATAATACAGATAATAAAACATAAAATAAACTAATTACAGTTAAAGAAGTCAAACTTGACTTGGACTTTGACTTTTACTTTGACATTCGAAAACACGCGGTGTTACATTGGGCTAGCCGTTGGCCAACGGCTATATTAAAAAAATAATAATTTTTTCTTCTATTTTTTTCACCCACCCTCCCCCTTCTACCCCTCTCTGATATAGCAACTAACACCATCACCTCCATCTCAACCTCCACCTCGACCTTCACCGGCCGTCGGCACACCTCCACCACTACCACTCCTGCCGGAACAATTCAGTAAGACAACAAATCGGAACAGATCGGAACCGCCAAACCAATTCAGGAAGACAACAAGGGCGGCGGCGGTAGGTCTCTCTCCCTTTTCGAAACCGCCAGATCGAAACAGATCGGAAAGATATTGGTGGTGGTAAACGGTTCTCTCTCTATCTCTATTTCTCTCTTTCTTTTCTCGGTTCTCTTTTGATTTGCGAGACGGTGGTGTTGTGGTGGTTGATGACGGTGGGGCACGATGGTTGTGGTGGTGAATGGTGGTTGGTGAGGGGCGGATATGGGTGGTAGTACTTTGGTGGTTGTGTTTCAGAGAGGTGGAGATGGGTGGTTGTTATGGTGGTTGTTTTTCAGAGGGGTGGAGATGGGTGGCAATGGTGTGGTGGTGATAATGGTGAGGTGTTGGTGTTGGGGGGCAACAGATAGAAAAAGGAAGAGGGTTAGGGTTAGGGTTTGGTGTTGTGGTGGTTGGTGACGGTGGGGCACGGAGGTTGGTGAGGGGCGGAGATAGGTGGCAGTGGTGTGGTGGTTGTGTTAACTGGGTTGGAAATAGCTGAGCAATCTTTTGGAAATAACTGAGCAATTTTTTCAGCGATTGTGGTTGTTCTGGTGAGTTCCAAGAAACGATCTAGTGGTGCCGGTGGTGACAGACTAAGAACCCAAAGACTTCGATGGTTTTCCGACGACTAAGGGCATCCAATAGTAGCGGTGGTTTGATTTTGGGTCTGATTTTGATATTTGGTTTGAATTTGGGTCTGATCTTGATGTTGGTGAAGAGTGGTGTTATGAGATGGTGGTTAACGGTGGGTGAACGGTGTTGTTATAAGATGGTGGTGGTCGATGGTTGTGAGACTTGGTGAATCTCAGATGGTGGTGAAAATTGTGGATATGTGTATTTGTTATATTTATTAATAATTTGTTTTATATAACAAAGAAATGGTTTTAATGTCGCAACCCCCGTCCCCTAACAACCCGGGAACGGGCGGCCGCGGCCAGTTTTGGTGGTATCTGTATTTTATCCATCTTGGCAGCGGAAATTTCATCAGGACCGTAGTTAGGAAATATTTTATAGGAGTAAAATACCACACTTTCATAATATTAAACACATGGGATAAAACCGAAGTTTTAAGTACACACATTTTCATAGGAATAAAATCCTATTTTTATTTAATAAAAACATCTATTTATTTTAGGTAACTATATTGCCACTTTTCTAAGCCTTCAGTGCTTCCAACTAACTTATATTTGGCTTTCACATTTAGTTACCTGAAACGCGTTTAAAACATTTTGTCAGTGGGAAATACTGGTGAGTGAATCCCAGTTTAATCAAGTTTGAATAAAAACCATTGTACAGTATTAGGGTGGTCTCGCAATTACATTTGTTTCCAAGTCATACCAATTACCACCCACGGTACTGTCAACCCGACTTGTGGAAATGTTACCCCTCGCAAGGCAGTAACAAATTTTGTATACAAAACCCCAACATACCGACGATAATTGTATCCTTACAAATACTCAATAACTGCTTAATATATAATTAATCATGTGAGGTTTTGTAAAAACAATTTGCAAAAAGGAGATTACTCACATTGCTGTCTTAGATTTTCTGTAAGGGTTTCCTGGGAATTATCTATAAATTACACAAATGCACACATGTTAGTATAATAACCCATTTTAACATTAGTAATACCCTCCCCGAGACGGCATTCCAACGACTACGTCGGGCAGAACCACGACAGCCATTACGGAACCCTAGATCAATCGGGCAGAGTATCTAATATGTATCCAGGGGTTATGATACTTACAACGGAGCGGAACTTCGTTATTTAGGGGGATATTATACCCGAGTATAGCGTACACTACGTAGAAATTTTGAGAGAAAGAAAGATTTGGGACGAGTTTCGACTGAAAGCCCGAGGCCTCCTTATATAGGGTTGTAATTTGACTTCCTCGCGGCCCGCGACAGCAACAGCTGTCTCTTTCGCGGCCCGCGACATAGGTGGCTAGGGCTTAGGGTTGATTCATCACCCGGTATAGCTTCAACACGCAGGTGACACATGGCGGCATCGGGCTACGCCACTTGCCCAGGCGCTCGCGGCCCGCGTAAGCCTTTGAAGGCTCTGTAGTGGCCCGCCAGGGACTAATATAATTTGTTTTTATTTATTTTTTACAAAAATAAAGGTATTCGGGGTCCGTTTTCGCATATGGGGTGTATTTTAGGACATATTGGGATATTTTAAAATATATTAGGGTGTCGGAAAAATTTAGGAGGGTGTCGGTTTATTTTAGGGTTGTTATATCCTCCCCACCTTGTTTTAGAGCTCGTCCTCGAGATCTACTGGAACAAGTGTGGATATTTCCTTTGCATTTCTGATTCAAGCTCCCATGTGTATTCTGGTCCTCTTTTGGAGTCCCATTTCACTTTGACCAGAACTAATCTCTTGTGCTTGAGATTCTTGACTTTCCTGTCTTCAATCTGTAGAGGCCTCTCTACAAACTTAAGTTGTTCATTTACCTCTATATCCTTAAGAGGTACTACCAGTGATTCATCGGCTAAGCATTTCTTGAGATTAGATACATGAAATACATCATGTATTCCTGCCATTTCCTCTGGCAGTTGTAGCTGATAGGCTACAGGTCCTATTCTTCTAATAATCTCAAAGGGTCCAACATACATGGGACTTAGCTTTCCTCTTTTGATGAATCTGACTACTCCTGTCCAAGGAGAGACTTTCAATAATACCTTGTCACCTACCTGAAATTCTAATGGCTTGCGTCTGTTATCAGCGTAGCTCATTTGTCGATCACGTGCTGCTTTTAGTCGTTCCTTGACTTGAATGATCTTGTCGGTTGTTTCTTGCACTATCTCAGGTCCAGACAGTTGCTTTTCCCCAATTTCTGCCCAACAGACTGGGGTTTGACACTTTCGACCATAGAGTGCTTCAAATGGTGCAGCATTGATACTTGTGTGATAACTGTTATTATAAGAAAATTCTATTAATGGTAAGTGATCGTCCCAATTACCTCCGAAATCAATTACACAAGCTCTAAGCATGTCCTTCATTGTCTGAATTGTCCTTTCGCTTTGTCCGTCCATTTGAGGATGGTAAGCTGTGCTTAGATTCAACTTGGTTCCCATTGCTTTTTGGAAACTTGCCCAAAAATTAGAGGTAAAACGGCTATCTCTATCAGAAACAATTGATAAAAGAATTCCATGTAATGAAACTATTTCATTTACATACAATTTAGCTAATTGTTCCATACTGAAAGTTTCCTTCATTGGTAGGAAATGAGCTTACTTAGTGAGCCTGTCTACAATCACCCAGATTGTATCATTATCTTTCCTTGTTTTGGGTAATTTGGTAACAAAATCCATTGTTATCAATTCCCATTTCCACACTGGCATTTCTAACTGCTGCAATAAACCTGAGGGTTTCTGATGTTCAGCTTTAGCTTGTGAACAGGTTAAACACTTAGAAACATAAGAAGCTATATCCTTTTTCTTTCCTATCCACCAGAAATTCTTTCTTAAATCCTGATACATCTTATCACTTCCTGGATGCATCGTATATGTAGACTTATGGGCTTCTTCTAATATACGATGGTGTAGATTTCCAAATTTAGGTATCCACATTCTTTTCTTATGGAATCTCCAAATTCCATCTGTTCCTTGTTCTAATTCTTTAATCATTCCTTTTAACTTTTTAGTATCTTCCTTGATTACTGATTCTTGTGCTTCTCTAATCAGATCATTTAAATCTACTTGTAGATTTAATTTAAAAGAACGTACCCTTTTTGGCTTTTCATGATACTTTTAACTTAAAGCATCAGCCACTACATTTGCCTTTCCTGCATGATACTGGATATTACAATCATAATCACAAAGAATCTCCATCCAACGTCTTTGCCTCATATTTAATTCCTTTTGCCCGAAAACATACCTTAAACTCTTATGATCAGTGAAAATGGTAAACTTACTACCATAAAGGTAATGTCTCCAAATCTTAAGGGCAAAAATTATAGCTCCTAATTCTAAATCATGGGTTGAATAATTCTCTTCATGGTTCTTAAGTTGTCTAGACGCGTAAGCTATAACCTTTTGACGTTGCATCAATAAACATCCATAACCTAACTTAGAAGCGTCACAATATACTATAAAATCTTCAATTCCTTATGGTAACGCTAGTATGGGTGCGTGCGTTAGTCTTTACTTAAGAATTCTAAAAGCTTCTTCCTGTTTTGGTCCCCATTCAAACTTAACAGATTTACAGGTTAACTTAGTTAAGGGAATGGCTATTCTAGAAAAATCTTGAATAAATCTCATATAATAACCGGCCAATCCTAAGAAACTTCTAACCTCGGTTGGTGACTCAGGGGTTTTCCATTTAGTAATCGCTTCGATCTTGGTGGGGTCCACATGAATTCCTTCATGATCAACTAAGTGTCCAAGAAACTGTACCTGTTCTAACCAAAACTCGCACTTTGAAAACTTAGCATAAAGCTTTTCCTTTCTTAGTAAACTTAGAAGTGCGTGCAAATGCTTTACATGTTCCTCTTTACTTTTAGAGTAAATGAGAATATCATCTATGAAGACAATTATGAATTTATCCAAGTATGGCTTACATATTCGGTTCATCATATCCATAAATGCAGTTGGGGCATTGGTTAAACTAAATGGCATGACAGTAAATTCATAATGGCCATACCTTGTTCTGAACGCGGTCTTAGGAATTTCCTCTGCTTGTACCTTCAGTTGATGATATCCTGATCTTAAATCAATTTTAGAGAAAAATCGAGCTCCTTGCAACTGATCGAACAGATCATCGATTCTCGGTAATGGGTACCGATTCTTAATCGTGACCTTATTTAATTCACGGTAGTCAATGCACATACGCATCGATCCGTCCTTCTTTTTAACGAATAAAATCGACGCTCCCCATGGCGATGAGCTTGGCTGTATGAATCCTTTCTCCAACAATTCGTCTAATTGTTTCTTCAGTTCCTGCATTTCGGCGGGTGCCAAACGGTACGGTGCTTTGGCAATTGGTGTTGTTCCTGGTAGCAGATGGATTCTGAATTCGACTTCCCTATCCGGCGGTAGTCCTGGTAATTCTTCTGGGAATACATCTGAAAACTGGGATACTCCTGGAATGTCTCTTTGTTCTCTTCCTTTAGTGTTAGTGATTATAGAAATCAAATACACTAATGACCCTTTTCTTATACAACTTGCTGCTTTCATCACAGAGATGAATTTCGTGGATCTAGATGGCTTATCTCCTTTAATTGTGATCTTTTCACCTTTTGGTGAGTTTACTTGGATTGACTTTTGATCATATAAAATACTGGATTTATTGGCTATTAACCAATCCATTCCTAATACAACATCAAATCCTGCCAGATTCATTGGGTAAAGGTTTGCCATAAATTTTTGATTTAAAAATTCTATTCTTGCTCCCTGCAAGATTTCAGAAATCCTAACCGTTTCCCCATTTGCTGTCTCCACTAGACATTCTTGTGGGAGTTTAGTTAATGATTGATTAAGAAGTTTGCAAAATGAAGTATTAATAAAATTTTGGTTCGCACCAGAGTCAAATAATACTTTAGCAAAAACATCATTAACTAAAAACGTACTGGCTGTTACGTCTGGAATCATCTTAGCTTCATCTGCTGTCAGAACAAATGCTCTAGCATTTTTAATGTTCTTGTTGTTTGCGGCTGGAGCTAGTTTTGGGCAGTTGGGCTTGATGAGGACTTTTTCTCCACAGTTGAAGCACAGTCCATTACTAGATTTCCTCCTGCAGTCTTCTTCCTTATGTCCTGGTATCTTGCAAAAATTGCAGTAAGTGGGGCATTTTCCTGAATGCTTCTTCTTACAAGCCTTGCAGTACGGTGCAGAGGTAGAACCTACGTTCCTACGGTTGGAATTTCCAGAACGGAATTCCTGGGTAAGCCTTTGAGCTAGGTTCCTCCTTTGGTCTTCTTCTCGTGTACGCACTAACTCATCAGTCAAGGCGTTTGCTAGTTCTACAACTTCTTCTATGGTTTGAGGTCTAGCTGCCTTGACTACATGCCTAATCTCCCCAATTAATCCAGATGTAACGGGAGATTAATACTGGTTCAGTGATGCAAGGGTTGGTACTAATCTAGGATATTCAAATAATGTAGTCGTATAACCCTTACTATCTACCCCGGTCATTCTAAGGTTCAGGAACTTATTTGCTATCTGTTCCATTTCATTGGGAGGGCAGGATTTCCTTTCTACCATATTTTTAAATTCCTCACATTCCATGTTGTAAACCCTATCACTTCCTCTAGACTGGAGGATAGTGTTCCACGATTCTAAGGCTGAGTTCTTAAACAAATTAGAAGCAAACATTATCTTATCCTCTTCCACACATTTGCTTATTTTTAAGACAACCTCAATCTTTTCTATCCAGCGTAGAGTTGCAATGGGTCCTTCATTGCCCGAGAATTCTATTGGTTTGCAGGACCAGAATTCTTTATAAGAACAACCATAAGGCATGGTTCTTCTTCTTTTTGGAATGGGCGCTTGAAGTACAGGCCCATTGTTCACGTTGTGTTCAGGTTCAGTTGGTCGCTTACTACTATGTTTACTTTTATTATCAGCCTCCTTAACTGTTTGAATTATAAATGGCATTGCATTTATGATTCCTTGTGCCACTATGTGTTGGATGACACTATTATCCACTTGGTTTCCATTGTTATTGTTATTTGGATTCTCATTAACCGGGTTATTGTCGTTCTGGTTTTCATTGTTCAGATTTTCCTGGTTCACTTCGTTGTCCATCTGAATTTTAAACATTTACCACGTATTAATATCACAAAATAATGTTTAATATAGCCAATCACATGATACTCATTTTGGTCAAAAGCGTCGATCATTACAACTTACTCTTTTTTTTTTTTTATATAATATGCATCTAGTACTAGCCAGAACTGAAAATTAAACTTACAATACAACTGAAATAAAAATTACATTACTAGTAGTAGGTATCCGTAGTTTTTTTTTTTTTTCATACACACATATTATATATTATTATATTACTATTATTATTATTATTACTATTATTATCACTATCTCTACCATCACATTCACGGATATGGATTCATCCAGAAATCCATATTGTGCTCGTCGTACTTCCAAACGAGTCACTCTCCCACCTGTCTCATCCTTTCGCTACTCTCTAAAATTTCCTCACATATTATATATTATTATATTACTATTATTATTATTATTATTATTATTACTACTACTATCACTATCTATACCATCACATTCACGTATATGGATTCATCTAGAAATCCATATTGTGCTCGTCGTACTTCCAAACGAGTCACTCTCCCACATGTCTCATCCTTTCGCTACTCTCTAAAATTTCCTCACCGAATGTCCTGAGTTCTTGAACAATTTCTACACTCATTGGGGGTGCAGGTTCTAGGACTGGGTTTGGAATCTGGGGCATCTATCTCTCTTTTGGCTGCTGCTAGGGCTCTCTGTTCTAGTAACTTTTTCATTCGTTTGCTACGCTCATGTGCTCCACTACTTAACCATCCTCTCTTTTTCTGAGGGAATGGCTCTTCAGACTGAGCCTTAAATACGAATATTCCTTCTTCATTATCAGCAGAATACCCTGAGAGGGCAGGCTGAGAAGAGGCGCCTTCGCTTCTAGGCGAACCAGACATCTGACGATACGCGTCGGATGATCCTTGGTCGCTCATACTGTAAACTAACAAATAGTCAAATAACACATAATAATAAAATACAATTTTGCACGTGTTTCCGTAATTTATTTCCTAACACTTTAGATAATATCTTGGTGTCAGCAGAACACTTCTGTGGCTGAATCAATGGCTTAGCTCTGATACGGTGATACCACCTTCTGTCGCAACCCTCGTCCCCTAACAACCCAGGAACGGGCGGCCGCGTCCAGTTTTGGTGGTATCTGTATTTTATCCATCTTGGCAGCGAAAATTTCATCAGGACCGTAGTTAGGAAATATTTTATCAGAGTAAAATACCACACTTTCATAATATTAAACACATGGGATATAACCCAAGTTTTAAGTACACATGTTTCCATAGGAATAAAATCCTATTTTTATTTAATAAAAACATCTATTTATTTTAGGTAACTTTATTGCCACTTTTCCAAGCCTTCAGTGCTGTCCAGCTGGCTTCTATTTGGCTTTCACATTTAGTTACCTGAAACGCGTTTAAAACATTTTGTCAGTGGGAAATACTGGTGAGTGAATCCCAGTTTAATCAAGTTTGAATAAAAACCATTGTGCAATATTGAGGGCGGTCTCGCAATTACATTTGTTTCCAAGTCATACCAATTAACACCCATGGTACTGTCAACCCGACTTGTGGAAATGTTACCCCTCGCAAGGCAGTAACAAATTTTGTATACAAAACCCCAACACACCGACGATAATTGTATCCTTACAAATACTCAATAACTGCTTAATATATAATTAATCGTGTGAGGTTTTGTAAAAACAATTTGCAAAAAGGAGATTACTCATATTGCTGCCTTAGATTTTCTGTAAGGGTTTCCTTGGAATTATCTATAAATTACACAAATGCACACGTGTTAGTATAATAACCCATTTTAAGTTTTTAACATTAGTAATACCCTCCCCGAGACGGCATTCCAACGACTACGTCGGGCAGAACCACGACAACCGTTACGGAACCCTAGATCAATCGGGCAGAGTATCTAATACGTATCCAGGGGTTATGATACTTACAACGGAGCAGAACTTCGTTATTTAGGGGGATATTATACCCAAGTATAGCGTACACTACGTAGAAATTTAGAGAGAAAGAAAGATTTGGGACGAGTTTCGACTGAAAGCCCGAGGCCTCCTTATATAGGGCTGTAATTTGACTTCCTCGCGGCCCGCGACAGCCACAGCTGTCTCTTTCGCGGCCCGCGGCATAGGTGGCTAGGGCTTAGGGTTGATTCGTCACCCGGTATAGCTTCAACACGCATGTGACACGTGGCGGCACCAGGCTGCGCCACTTGCCCAGGCGCTCGCGGCCCGCGTAAGCCTTTGAAGGCTCTATCGCGGCCCACCAGGGACTAATATAATTTGTTTTTATTTAATTTTTACAAAAGTAAAGGTATTCGGGGTTCGTTTTCGCATATGGGTGTATTTTAGGACATATTGGGATATTTTAAAATATATTAGGGTGTCGGAAAAATTTAGGAGGGTGGCGGTTTATTTTAGGGTTGTTATATTTAACAACCATAAAAATAAAGTGAAATTTTTAAAAATATGAAATGACAAAAATACCCCTTGAGTAACTGAGAAGCATGGATGGGGTTAAGTCAGTTAGAGCAAAATGGCAACAACGAAACCTTTTTGGATCCAGATGTTAAAAATGAAACCTTTGGACTAAACTGGCAAAATGGTCCAAACCACAGGGACTAAAATGGCAATTAACTCAACTCTTTAAGATATTTGGGAATATGGGAACGGGTGTTACATGGAGATTAGTGGCGAGCCATGTCAATTCAAAACAATGCGGGTCAGTTCCCCACCGCGATTGGGGTTAGACTTGGTTTCGGTTTTTGTCGTGTCAGGTCGGTTTCGGAAGCCAAGTCAGTTTAAGCCGGTATTGCGGGTCAGATCGGCGAACCAAAGTCAGTTCGGGTGAGCAGTGCGTGTCGAGGACGGCGGGTCGGGTCAACGATGTTGTCTGAGTTCGGTTCGGGCTGACAACTCTTATCGACATTGCGTGTTAGGTCGATTCTGCGGGTCGAGGTTTGTTCATACCAATAGGTCGGTTTGGGGCAGTTGCGGTCAGGGCGGCGACCCCATTGGGTCGGCGATACGGCGGGGGTGGTGGGGGATAGGATGATAGATTCCATTTTATTTGCCAACCAAACATCTAACAATAATGGAATTGAGATTCCAATTCCAACAATTTCAAATTCCTATTGGAATGCTTAAATTCAAAATCCTATTATTTCAAATGCTAATTCCTATACAAATTTCAATTCCAAAACATTTCACAAACCAAACGCACCCTTAGAAGACTTAGGGGACATCCCTCTATTATTTAAACTGGTTGGTATATCCCTAACAAGACTTTGATCTTTATCCCTAAAGAGAAAAACCCTAATCACCACAAATATAAATAGGAGTCTCCTCTTAAATACTCTACAAGTTGTTTTGTAACCCATGAACTATCTCATACATGTTAATGATTTTGAATCCAATATTGCTTTGAGTGTCGGAGGGTGGTTCAAAGACTCCGGTCTCTGATCCCTTCTAAAGTGTTTCATGATTTTGCATATATGAGATACGATGAGACGGAAAAGACAAGGTGTGGTTGTGTTCATCTTCATTCGCTGAAGTATATATCCGTTATGGTATCTGCTTCTTCAGAATCAATCTTTCGATCCACCAGAAAATGAAATAGATTATTCCTCAAACTCGAGAAAAGTTTTTAGGTATTGTCAACAAACATCATAGGTGACAATAAAAAAAAAAAAAAAAAAAAACCCTAGTTTTTATGTAAATAGCCATTAAAGTAAAAATTTACCTTCACTTTAGAACTCAAATTTAGAAGTTTTGTACGAAGCTATTAACAGAGCCTTAACAACCGTATTAAAATCCCTTACTCTATCTACTGCTACTTCTATAGTTAGGTCCTTTTTTTACATGAGTTATGATGACATAAAGTAGGATTGAGAAGATATATTGAGATAAATAAATTGTTCTGGTTGATATTTAAATAATAATAAGATGGAGTCATTATGTTTAAGGGTATGCTTTTTCCTAGTATGATAATGTCTCCACTAATGGGTGGGATCAAATTGACTTATTATTTTCCACAAAAACAATAAAAAACAACAATATTATTGATAGCTAGAAAAGTATTATTTTCCACAAAAACGATAAAAAACAACAATATTATTTGGTAGCTAGAAAAGTATCCGGAATGAATAAATAGATGCAGGAATTCAAGATCGATATTAATGGCACTATTAAACAATTAATAACTTCCCACAAGTTTAGTTATCCCTATTCTTAAGAAAAGAATATTTGGATTAAAAAACTACAAAGACATGTACTATTTCGTAACTCCTACACGTATCATATTACTAATATCATATTTATATATTCTTATTCTTAATTAAATAATAGTAAACACAGAAATAAAAGCCAAAGAAAATATAATCTCACAAATATTTACAATATACAAACAAATTTAAATACAGAAAGTATAAAAAGATACAAACACTTCGTATCATTTTAAATAATATTTCTACTATCTTTTAGTACATGTGATTATTTTTCAAAAGTTACTTAGACTTAGAGGTTATTATATATTTCTTTGTTTCTATAACTAGTATTAAGCCCCTGCGTTGCAGCGGTTGTCAAAAAACTGTGTAAAATAGTAGCAATACTATACCATTTTCAGCGACCACCAACACCGGAAAAGCTCATACAAACAAAATAAATAAAAACGGGAAAAAATAACGCCGAGCGAAAAGCAGATGTAAAATCTTTGAATCACGCACGCTCGTTGGTGAGAAATTAAACTGAAACGTAAAACATAGAAAAAAATAACTAAGTCCATCAAGGACCCGCGTGTTGGACGAACTATCAAACGCAGAAAAATAGATGTGACGCGACGGGCCAGTCAAACGGGAAAAAATATACGAAAAATGTTGAATCCCACACGCACGTTGCGGTTCGTTAACTCACAGAATTTAGAACGAAACGAAAAAATTGGGAAAGATGAAAAGTATGGTGGACCAAAATTGAAAATAAAAAAGAGTTAAGATTAAATTGCAAAAAATGAAAAAACTTTGGGTTAAAAGTAAAAAAAAAACCAAATGGTCTAAATTGCAAAATTGAATTTATTTATTAATTTTAGATAAAAATAAGGATAAAAATAAGTGATATTTATATATTGGTTATTAATTAATATTAATATTAAAAAAATTATTAAAAAATATAAATAAAATTTATGAAGTTGAAAGAGAGAATGCCACGTGGCATTATTTGTAGTCTTTTATTATAAGTTAGATATTACATTAGTTTAAATTTTGATTATACATTGTATATAACCCTGACCTACATGGAATCATATTAAGATACATGCTAGTTTGCCTTTTTTATTAATACATCCGCCGTTTAAAAACAAAATATATTTGTTTGTAATAATTAGGATTTTATTTTATTATATAATAAGTTGTGGCCCATTTTTGAAGCAGAGGCCAACTGTCACAAGCAAAGCCCCAATGTGTTCACTTCACGTGCCCCACGCAACGGAACCCATCTTACACATCCACCTGGCACAACAACTGAGTGGACACGCGTCTTACAAACCAAAATGGGACCACATTGTCCCATGCACTCAACCCATATTATCCCCCACACGCACCCTCGAGTCGCGACAAACCTCTTAACCTGTTATCCCTATTTTAACCTTATCCGCAATTTCAAAATTTGCTTGCAATGCGTGTCATGGTGAACCAACCTACGGGTAATTTGGATAGGTTAAGGTAACAAACACTTGACATAAAAATATTACACCACATAATATTAACCAGATTCTTTAATGACACGGAATATGCTATTGGGATTCCTGTTAGTTGAGTGACGAGAATTTGGGGGTTATTGAATCGATTTGTTATGATAGCAAAACTCGCTAAAGTATCTGAATTAAAATGTTTAAAAATAAGGTTATGATATGTCTAAAAGTATATCAATACATGTTTTACATCAATTGAAAGCTATGAAAATAAATGTTAGTACTGGTTCTAATAAGCTGATAATGATACTGATATTGTCCGATTGGAATTGGTTTCTTTCATAATAGTACTGGCACGGTAAAGACAATAGTATAGCTTATGATACAAAAAAAAAAAAAAAACTATATTTCGAACACAGCCCCATTTTAAACAAAATTTGTACTAAAACGTCGAGAAAAAAAAAGGAAATACGTTCAGTTTTTTTAACTAACGAACGCAAGTTTTAAGGGGAAACCAAATTATCATTAAGTTAAAGATGTATATTATATATAGCATACGAATGCAAATGAAAACTGAAAAAAAAAATATTACTTTTCAAATTGTTCAGACAAATTTTATGCCGGAATGTCAAGAAAAAAGTTTAACACAACCTTGTATTAAGTATTTTTTTTAAGTTAATGAACGATAGTTACTAAGAAATGAATAAAATTAGTTAAAAAAAACTAAAACTAAATATATTTAAAACTTAAAAGGAAAAAGAAAAAAAAGCTTATTTCAAAGAATTGTACTTAGATCACCCGTAGTGGGGCGTGATTTAAAAAAAAATTTGCAAAAAAACGCCCGGAAACGCCCCCACCTCCATTACGGCCGGCGTCTTCCGGCGTTATCTTTGAACAAATTTGTTGCTGGCATTTTATTTAAAACGCTTCAAGGGTGTTTGACTGGCCAATCAATTGAGGACATGTGGGTTTAGAGAGAGAGATGGAATGTGGAGTTTGATTTGGTCGGATTTTTGGCTGGATTTTATGGGTTTGCAGGTCGCAGGCATAGGCACGATGAAGAAGAAGGGTTTGTTTTAAAACTTTGATATTGACACTTAGGCCCCTATAGTTTTAAACTTTATTATTTTCTGTTTTGACACATTAGGCCTTAAAGTAATTTTTTAGTATTGTATTTTTTTAATTTTCTGTATTTTTATTTTCTGTTTTTTATTTTCTGTTTTTAATTTTTTAGTATTGTATTTTTTTATGTTTTAAATTAAAAAAAATAATTGAGAAATGATTGCATGGACGTTATTGGAATAATGCCCCACTACACCACTTTATGCTATAATGCCCCATGCTGTCTGAGATGACACATGTCGCAAAACGCCCCATGGTAGGGGCATTATATTGATTTACCACTACACATGGTCTTACCACATGATTTAAAGGCTTATGCTTTATTATTTTCTTTAGTTCATTTTAGCATTAAGTAACTTTTAATTAAAAAACAACAATAGCCAAAAGCTAGATACAATGTATACAACTGATAACCACCAAAACTGGATGTTTAAAAATTAAAATTACACAAAAAAAAAAAAAAAATATCGAGTACATGTTACACTTTATGGATATTGATATCATCACATCCTCTTATCTACACACCCGGGTTTTGTCTTTACCACTAGTCTAAAGCCTTAGTGGCAAACTTACACCAATTAACCCACTCAAAGACTATCAAATTAGACCTGTTTTTCATTCACACAATGCAATAGTTTGGATCTCTTCAATCAGCCTTGCCATCAAAATGCCTCTCATTAGTCATTATACCCCGTAGTAGGGCGTTTTTCTTTTTTTTTTTAATACAAAAAAAAAAAACGCCAAAACACGCCCCTTGCCCATTACATACGGGCGTTTTTGAGCGTTTTTTTTTTTTTTTTTTGAAAAAAATTACCTTCGCGTTTTTTAAACAAAGCTGAATTTTGTATTGGCCGCGAGAGATGACCGTTGCCAAACGGTCATTTGTTTAATATTTTTTTTATTCCAATATTAACCTACTATATATATTTACCCACTTTTCCATATTTTTTATAAAAAAACTCAAACATTCTCAAACTTTCTCTCCTACTTCTTCTATATTTTATACAAACATGCATCCATTCCGACCCCCATTTGGTGTCCCCTCAAGACCCATGAACCCGAACACAACCCAACCGCAACACCCGTTTAACCTTCAAGACATGGACCCGAGCATGTTAACGTACGCGGCTTACTTGAGTGGCGCTACTCCATTCGTGCAACCCACTTTTGGCTTTGGTCAAGCCGGCGGGTCGCAACCATCACAACTACAAGCCGAACCCGATGTCGATGTCGTGCCGGAGACGCAACCCGAACCGGTGCCAGAGAAATCGAAACGCGGCAGAAGGTCGCATAAGAAGAAGGAAGCGAACGAACCTCGACGTAAAGATACTTACCTTAATTGGACGAAGGAGGAAGAATACACGTTGGCTCGGTCGTGGCTCGAGGTTTCGGAGGACCTCGAAATTGGTAACTTTTATATTTTTTTACTTATTTTTTACTTTTATTTTTTAACATACCACTTATATTTTACTTTTATTTTTTCAATTTGTAGCAAACTTTCAAACGGGCCCCGTTTTTGGGGATAAAGTTCGTGCACTCTTTTGGGATACGTGGGGTAAAGGCGAGCATCGGGACAAAGATTCCATTTCTAGCAAATGGACCGACATCAACAACAAGTGTCACTCATTCCAAGAAGTGTACCAACGTAACTACGATAATCGCCCGAGCGGAGAAGGTGACGTCGGGGTTTTAACGAAGTCTTTGGAAGAGTACGAGAAAACGAAATGCTCTTTCCCGTACTATAAGTGTTGGGATCTACTACGAAAAAGTCCAAAGTGGGCGGTAGTAGGTACCATGACGTCTAGTAGTAGACGTCGAGCTAAATGGTCAAAAACATCATCCTCCGTTGACCCTGAAACACCGACATCAGATGCCCGCAATGTCGATCTAAATGAGGTGGTGGACGTTGACGAGGAACTTGAAGAAGAGTTGACCCGACCGCCCGGTAGAAGAAAGGATAAGCGAACCGGGAAAAAACGGTGGAGTCGTCTTCTGATCTCGAGTTGACAGAAGATTTCGAGGAGATGAACCGTCGTCTCCAAGACATTTGCGACCTCGGCCACCAACGTTGTGAGATTATGAAAGAATGAGTGGCCGAAACCAAAAAGTTTAACGAGATGCAAGAGGCGAGACAAATGGAAAAGGACATTGAGTTTTTGTCCAAACCGATCGACCATCTCCAAGGCGACGCGTTGATCCTTGCGCAAATGCATCGCCAAAAAATTCGGGAAAAATATGGACTCTAGATCATCATCCTTTTTTTTAACTTTATTTTTTTTTTCGGTTTTTTTATATTCTGTTTTTTTTTTCATTTTTTATTTCAAGTAGTGTAATTTTTTTTAAATTAATGAAGAATTTTATGTTTTAAATTTTAAAAAAATAATTGTGAAATGATTGCATGGTCGTTATTGGCCATTATTCTCACTACGGCACTTTTGCAATAACCCCCAATAATGCCTCCATACTGACTGGACTACCACATGACAGAAAACACTCCATGGTGAAGACATTATTGATAAAACCACTACACATGGTCTTACAAACATTTCAGTACACCAATATGACAATAAATAAGACATTAAATCATTCATGTCATTACGAACATTTCAGACTTTTATACACCATGACAAGAAAATAACATATTGAACCATTCGTTATTTTTTTTCTAAACCATTTCACCTTATCCTTTTACTAAAAAAAATAAACCAAAACTCATTTACCAGAACATTACATAGAAGATAAGACGAACTTATCAGCACCACATTTAATATCATCTTGCGTACAAATAATATCTTGTAATTGTCATAGAAATTACCTCCTAAATTAAAAACCGCGTTTTATTATTATCAACACTTTTATTTTATTTATTATTTTTTTTAAAGTAAGTTTAAAGAGAGAGAGAGAGAGAAAGAGACCTTATCCATTCAAACCCTTATAAAAACAGAGTAACAAATCATTTCTTTTCCTCAACAATAACACAACATACCGGAGACATTTTAGCCATACCGATTTCTTCCATCTTTCAAACCACCATTTTCAACCGATGGCAGCATCAAATCGCCACTTCGTCACACCACAATACCGCTTCATCTCCGGCGAACTAAACAATTCCGTCACATCTGATCCAATGTTCGAATTCGAACTCAACGAATCAGACGTCTGGAACAACAACGTCTCCATCTCACCCGAGTTACGTAAACCGGTGCCGTCTCCACGGATCTCAAAGAGATCTTCGTCTGTTGCTGTAAACCGGAAACCGGTCGGAGGAACTCCGGCGTCGGTGCCGGTGAGTGTGCCGGACTGGTCGAAGATACTGAAAGAGGATTATACGGAGAATCGGAGGAGAGATAGTGACGATGATGATTTGGATGATGATTATAACTCCGGTGAAGAGTGGATTCCGCCTCATGAGTTTTTAGCGAGGACGAGAATGGCGTCGTTTTCGGTTCATGAAGGGATTGGGAGGACGTTGAAAGGGAGAGATTTAAGCAGAGTTAGGAATGCGATCTGGAAGAAAACCGGATTCGAAGAAGATTGACATATTAGGATTCTTGAGTTATTTGCATTTTTATTTTTCTACGGATTAATTAGTGAATTAGTGGTATTATATTTGTATGCCCTGATTTGGTGATCCTTTAATTATTTGGATCGTTGGAGGCGAATTGGTACTAGTATGATAATGTAAATTCTGGATTTTGAAATGAATTGGAAATTGATTTTGATGGATTGTTTGTTGTTTCCACTTTTTTTTTTTTTGGATAGGCAATGATGGGATTAAAAAAATATGGTAATCGGATCCTGATTCCTGATCAAGTTATATTTTTTAAAACGGCTAATTAACACATCTACTAGAACACATTTCCAAACACGTCTTTGTGGCACTAGGCTAGAACAAATTATGATGAGTGTTAATATCATGAAAGTAACAACTTCAACCTCATGGTCCACACTAATTGGTAATTTTGGTGTTTTTCCTACTTCAAGGAACACATTTTCGAACAAGTCTTTGTGGCACTAAGCTACAACAAATCATGCTGAGTGTGTTATGTTATGAAAGTTACGAAAGTAACAACTTGAACCACATAGTCCACACTATTTGGGGTTTTGTTGTGATGTGAAGATTATATATATCTAACGTTTTGAGTTTTATGGTAAAGGATGCTGATAAATTTTGAATTTAAACTAATAAAGTGACTAGATACATTAAATAGCCAAAGTTAATGAGATTGTTTTGAGTGGAGCTAGTTTTAAGGAAATCTAATAAGTCAGCTTGATTTAGTTTATTATCCTAAAGTGATTCGTTATTCGATGCCATTTTAAGCTCTAAACAAACGCAACCATCCACTTTATCATAGGTGCTCGAGTTTTATAATTAGAGTTTCACTTTTAAACAACTAAAGTGGTTAAATAATTATAGAACTTCTTTTTAGTTTTATTATAATTTTTGTAATAAATAAAGTGTTAGGGTTTTAAAGTTGTGTGTATATATAATATAGAGCAGATGGACGGTCTCTTTTTTCAACATCATTGTCTTCTTCAACCAGCCTGGTTGTTTAGGTCCCAAAAACCAATAACATAAACAATAATTGAGATTCAGTTTTAAAAACTCTGTATTAGCCCAAGATTAGTACAAAAGCAATATATTAGTACAACAGGATTTAGAAAGTTGTATTCGTTATTATTACACTTTCGAGGTCTTTTAACCAATTAGACGAGATGAGACCCCTTTGAGCATACAAGCTTAGGGTATCCCGGGCACTCTCGGGGAGAGGGTGCGGTGACCCCTAACCCCGATCGGGAACACCGCCGCCATCACCGCGAGGACCCGATTCGGGGAGGGGAATCGGCATGTATTCACCGCGTTGAATGGCACGAGTTTTGAGGAACGGTCGAATTTTAAAGAGTAAACTTCAATTTTCGTCCCTGTGGTTTGCTGATTTTAACAGTTCCAGTCCAATAGTTTATAAATTACATTTATCATCCATTAGTTTCCTCATTTTAACAGGGAAAAGTGGACTGAAACTGTTAAAATCAAGAAACTAATGGACTGAAACTGTTAAAATCAGGAAACTAATGGATGATAAATGTAATTTATAAACTATTGGACTGAAAGTGTTAAAATCAGCAAACCACAGGGACGAAAATTGAAGTTTACTCAATTTTAAACGGTCAAATTTAAAAAAAAAAAATCACTTTTTTAACAAATATAAATAACCACACCCACCACTAAATTTTTATACTCTCAAACCACACCCACTTCACTCATTTTTTATATTCTCAAACCACACCCACTTCACTCATTTTTTATACTTTCAAATCACACCCACTTCAAACCAAGCAATGGAGAACCAACCCCGCGAAGCCAAGAAAAAAACTAAGGGACGGGGCTCGCAACCGTCTCGTGGTGGTTCGAGTGGTGCAAGTGCACAACCACAACCCCCTTTCGGATATACTTCACAACCCCCGTTTTTTTTCCAACAACCTTCACACCCCTCCTTTTACAACACCCAACCTTCAACCCAATTTCGGCTATTTTCAAAATTTGTTATCAATGGATGCTCCTCCTCATTCCCCCGCCTTCGACCCATATGGTTTTCGTTCCCCACAAGTTCCATCTACACGAGGAAATGTTGAACGTCCTCTACCTATTTACGACGACGAGGACGATGAGGTAGTGCCCGAAACTCAAAATTTGGGCGACGAGGACGAGGACGATGAATATAATGTGGATGAAGACGCGGGCAACGAAGAAGATGACGCTCGGGATAAAAAGGGAAAAGTGGCGAGCGAAAAATGGACAAAGGTCCAAGAAGAGGCGTTGGCGAAGGCGTGGGTACATTGCTCTACCAACAAAAAGAAGGGCAATCAACAAAACCGCGATAGTTTTTGGCGTAAGATTTTAGATCATTTTAACGCCACCGTCGGTGGAAGTAACCGGACCGTGCATCAAGTACGGTCTAAATGGGGCCCGATGATGACGAAAATAAACTTTTTCAACGGCCTATACCAACAAGCGGTAAAAATTATATTTTTTAACATTGTATATTTTTTAATTTTCTTTACTAAGTTCATATTTTTTTAACACTTATTATTTTATAATATGTAGGATCGCACACGAGGAAGCGGGTGTAAGGATCTCGACGTGATGAAAGTAGCTTTAAAGGAATTTAAAGAGAGATTTCCGAACGGTTTTCAACATGTCGAGGCGTGGGAGGTCGTTCGAAAACACGACAAATGGGCCCAAGTCCCATTGTTGGGTGAGGAAGGGGAAGGTTCGGCACAAAAAAGAAAGTCCATTGACGTGGACCCTTCCATACCCGATATTTACGCAGACCCCTCGCCACAAAAAACACAACGGCGAGACAAGCGTCAAGCGACATCGTCCGAGGGAAGCTCGGCTGAGTTGGCGGCACAATTCAAAGAGTACACCGCCATGAAAGAAGCGAAGCACGCGATGGAATTGGAGGCGATTGAATTGAGGAAGAAAAGAGAGTCGGAGGCTCGCGAGCTTATATCGGAACAACGCGAGACGATGAAAAACTACAATTACGATCGAGATATGAAAACATTCCTCAAGCCGCACGACGATGCTCCGCCAAATATGTTGCCGTTCATCCTCGCCCGAAAGCGCGACATCGCTAACAAGTACGGGTGGCCGTGCGATTTCTAAAATTTTTATTTTCTAGTTTTAATGTAATTTTTATTTTCTAGTTTGAATGTAATTTTAATTTTCTAGTTTGAATTTAATTTTTATTTTTATTTTCTACTTTGAAATGTCTTTTGTTAAATTTTATTTAATTTTTATTAGTATTATAAACATGCATAATTACAACAAATAAAAAACAAAAAAATAAAAATAAAAAACCAAGTCCCCTAAGACCACCCGTAGTGGGGCGTTATTTTTAAAAAAAATTGAAAAAAAAACGCCCCAAAACGCCCCAAAACGCCCCCTCCCCCACTACACTAGGCGTTTTGGGGCGTTGTATTTGAAAAAAAATTGGTTGGGCGTTTCAATTAAAACGCTGTGCACATGTTTGTTGAACCAATCAATGGTGAGCATTTGTATGACAACTTTGACTAGCCGATCACCATCCATCCATGTGTTTGCTTTTTTTTTTAATAATTGGAATGCGCATTATTTGGGCATTATCCTCACTACACCACTTTATGTTATAATGCCCCATGCCGACTGGGTTGCCACATGTCGGATAATGCCCCATGGTGGGGGCATTATAACAAGTTACCACTACACATGGTCTAAGAGGGGAGTGCCGCCATCAATTTAGGGTGTTAGGGAAGTTTAAGAGGGGAGTTGACGTGGCACACAAGGATTGGTTATGCGTAAGAGAGGGGACTCCCCTCTTAGGGAAGTGCCCCTCTCACCCTTAATTCATCCATTTACGATTGGGTGATAATATTAATAGGAAAAATCAAGTCTATATGTATATGTTGAAAGAATCATGTTTGTGTCTTCGTCTTCAAACTATAGTATCGAAGAATCAAGAAATATTCAGGTCTATATGTATGTGTTGAAAGAATCTTCATGTTTGTAAAAGTATAGTATTGAAGAAACAAATACCCCCATCACCAGGAGGATTTGGATAGATACTTCAACATGAGAAATCTATTGGATTAATGGATTGAATATGCAACACAAACACCCTGTTAGTCTCACTGTAGGAAGAGAAATCTTTTGGTTGTCACCCTCTTGCATGAGAATAAGTTGTTGTTTGTTTTTTCTGAGGTAAATTATTTGCAGTCTGCGGACCACATCTGTAGCAGAAGAGGTGGACCAAAGCTCTACAGTCTGTAAGAAGAAGGCTGTTTGTTTTTTTAACTTCTGCAAGTTGCTGAAATAAACTGAAATATAAATAAACTGATCCGATGCAGTACCAAATAGTCACTATCAATAAACTGATCCAATGAAATACCATATAGTCACTACCATGTCTGCACACACATGCATTAAAATTAAACAAAGAGTAACACAAATTATCACCTTAAACCACAAAAAAGACAATGAGTAACCTGTTGAAAGACAAACATGTATCAAAGAAAAGTGGCTAGGGTTTTATTATAATGAAAGGTGCATACATAAACAAAGAGAAGTAACACTATAAATAGAGAAACAATCTAGGGTTACTAGGAAAATGGGCTAAACAATAAACCCAACATAATACAAGCCCACTAACTTTATTATGCTAACATCCCCCCTCAAACTCACAATGCAATGAAATAGCAATAAGCATTGAGAGTTTGTCACACAAGAACCGAAACCGAGACACCGACAGAGCCTTCGTGAAAATGTCAGCAATCTGCAAGGCTGATGGAACATATGGAAGCGAGATGGTCCCGAGCTAAAGATGATGACGTGTGAAGTGGCAATCAATCTCAATATGTTTTGTTCGCTCATGAAAAACAGAGTTCTTAGCAATCTGCATAGCACTTTGGTTATCACAATGTAAGGGAGTAGGCTAAGATATGGTAACCCCCATATCGGAAAGAAGCCATCGTAACCAAACAATCTCACATGTAGTCACAGCCATAGCACGATACTCAGCCTCAGTAGAAGATCTTGAAACAACATCATGTTTCTTACTTCTCCATGAGATTAACGAATCTCCAAGAAAAACACAAAAACCAGTGGTGGACTTGCGATCATTACGATCACTATCCCAATCAGCATCACTGTAGGCACGTAACTCCAAAGAAGATGCAGTGGGAAACAGAAGACTCTGAAATTGAGTGCCACGAAGATATCTCAATATACGAAGAACAGCTCCCCAATGAACAGACGTAGGGGCAGTAACAAACTGGCTTACCACATGAATTGCATGAGCAATATCCGGGCGAGTAACTATAAGATAAACCAAGCTGCCTACAATAGTACGATATAAACTTGGATCAGCCAAGGGAACACCATCACTGGGAGAATATCGCGCATTGGTTTCAAGAGGAGTGTCAACAGTTCTACTATCAGAAAGTCTTGCCCGCTGAAACAGATCAGATATATATTTTGTTTGAGAAAGAAGATATCCTTTGTGAGTCTGAGCCACCTCAATACCCAAAAAATACCGGAGCAAACCCAAATCCTTCATAGCAAAACGGTGAGCCAAATCATGCTTCAAGGACTCAATACCATCATAATCATCGCCTATAATAATCATATCATCCACATATAAAGACAAAAGAATGCGTCCTGCACTCGTACATCGAACAAACAATGCTGAATCATGATTACTAGGAACAAAACCAAGTGATGTAAGCACTCTAGAGAACTTCTCAAACCAAGCACGAGGGGCCTGTTTGAGACCATATAGAGCTTTCCGAAGTCGACAGACTTCACCGCGCTGATGAGCAATTCCTGGGGGAGGAATCATGTAAACCTCCTCATGGAGATCACCATTCAGAAATGCATTCTTGACATCCATTTGACAAATTTTCCACTTACGAACAGATGCGACAGCTATTAGAGTACGAACTGTAGTCATTTTTTGCCACCGGTGCAAATGTCTCCTCATAATCCATTCCATACTTTTGTGAATAACCCTGGGCTACAAGTCTGGCCTTATATCGCTCAATAGACCCATCAGACTTTGTTTTAATCTTATACCCAACGACAACCAATTGTATGTTTACAAGATGGTAATGGAACCAAATCCCATGTCTGTGTCTGATGAAGAGCAGTGAGCTCTTCAGCCATAGCATTCTGCCAAAGAGGATTAGAGACAGCCTCTCTATATGATTCAGGTTCAGACAGATGATGTATATTTGCGATGAAGGAGGCAAACGAAGGCGAGTAAGTAGAGTAGGCAAAATCTGGTAATTTGGTGGACTTACATTCACGAGAAGACCTCCTCAGAGGTGGAACTGTCTCAACAGGTGAAGGAGTTGTTTCGGGCATAGTCGGACCTGAAGTTGTGTCTGGCGATGTATGGGTATCTTAAACTGACCCACCAGATGCTACGGCCCATCAGATTCTACTGGCCCATCAGAATCAGCAGATGTAGCGGGAACATTAGACGATGTTGATGCATTAATGTCATAATTGAAGAGGTCAATGTTTAGGAGATCTGACATTGTTACATTATGTGATCCGGATGGAATCGAATAGAAAGGAATATGCTCGATGAAGATAACATGCCTTGACACATACAACTTCTTACTAACAGGATCAAAACAACGATATCCTTTCTGTGCAGTGCCATAACCTTTAGGACCACTGGCATAACCCAAAAACACACATAATGATGACTTATTTGACAATTTGTCTCGTTCAACATGAGGACGGAGAACAAAGCATGTACATCCAAAAACCCTTAATTCATCGTAATCTGGGAGTTCGCCATACAGTTTCTCAAAAGGAGACATCCCAGAGTTATGAGAAGTAGGGATCCGATTAATTACATGTTGGGCAGTTAGGAGTGCTTCTCCCCAAAAAATACTCGGGACGTCGGCGGATAAAAGAAACGAGCGAGCAGTTTCCATAAGATGACGATGTTTCCTTTCAGCTACACCATTCTGCTGAGGTGTGTCGGTACAAGATACCTGGTGTATTGTACGATCTGATGCAAGTAACTGGGTAAAGTCATTGGAGGTATATTCACCCCCTTGGTCACAACGAAAGCACTTTATCGCAGCCGAAAATTGGGTCTTAACATAGGCTTTAAAGTCTTTGTAAATACTAAAGAACTCAGATCTGCGTTTCATAAGATACACCCAGGTATAACGAGTATAGTCATCTATAAAAGATACATAATAAATTGACCCACCCTTAGTGGATACAGGCGACGGACCCCACACATCAGAATGTACAATATCAAAAGGAGCCAAAGAACGAGAGGTACTTTGCGCAAAAGGCAGGGTGGAAAACTTTGCAAGTTTGCAACCACTACAATCAGAAATATCACAAGTATTCAACTTACCCAAAGCACCTGTAGAAACCAAAAACCTTAAACGAGACGCGGACACATGTCCCAATCGAGAATGCCACCGATAAAAGTCATGAGATGAATGACTCAAGCGAAAGGACGACAAGTCAACAATAGAAGCAGCAACATCAATTTCTTTGAGATCATCCAAGACATAAAGTCCACCTACCCTACGGCTGGTCCCAATCACCCTCATAGAACGTGAATCCAATACATAACAAACAGAATCAGAAAAGAGCACCAAATGACCAGATTTGCACAACTGACTAACCGAAACAAGGTTTAAAGCAAGATTTGGAATAAAATAGACATTAGTGAGAGAAATATGAGGAGTAACAACTGATCCAACACCTTCTATTGGCATAGATGTAGCACTAGCAGACATAACAGACGTCGCCGAACCAGAGATCAAAGATACAAAAGATGACAAGTAGGGTGACATATGATGAGATGCACCGGAATCCAAAATCCATATGGATGAAGAAATACCTGAAGTATTAGAAGAAGACATGGCTAAATTTAGAAACAACCTGAATTGGTCAAAAACCCGAGAATCTGAAGCAGGCATTGGAACCGGACCAAAAACACGTGTAGATGAAAGAAATTCAGCCTTTTTCACCATATCATCCATACCACGCAAAAGCAAAATAATCCAATATCAAATACAAACCCAATGACAGAAGCACCAAATACGAACAAGTGCCAAACAATTCGAACCCTAAACGACAGCAAATACAAACCCAACAGCAGAAGCAAATACGAACCGATAGCGGAAGCAACCAATACGAACCAAATACAAATTCCAGTATAAACCAAAATACGAACCAAACTCTAAACCCAAAATAACGAACACTTGCTTATATTCTTGTATGTGTTTAACTATAATATGGAACCAACATGGCAAAATACCAAAAGATATCTCTTCATCGCTCAATTCTTCACTATATTAATTCCTCACAACAATTCTTCACCAAATTAATTCCTCACAGTACACTAAAATAGACATATTTCCTCACATAAATCGATGCACACATGCTACTTTCATAATATCAATCTTTGTCGTGATATATGAACACTTTTTTTTGAAAGGTTGATGTTTGAACACTTATTTAAACAAGGTATAAACATTAATTAAATGGCATGATGCTATACAAATTAATGTATAAACCTTGGTGGCGGCAAACCCTTCATGCAAAAGCAGTCAATCGTAACCTAAGCAAAAAAACTCGTGAAGTTCTATCTACAAAACTGATGCTTGCTACAAACTCTTCAATCATCAAATCAAGTTAACAAATATGGATTGAATAGGCTCTGATACCATGTTGAAAGACAAACATGTATAAAAAAAAGTGGCTAGGGCTTTATTATAATGAAAGGTGCATACATAAACAAAGAGAAGTAACACTATAAATAGAGAAACAATCTAGGGTTACTAGGAAAATGGGCTAAACAACAAACCCAACATAATACAAGCCCATTAACTTTATTATGCTAACATAACCATCACAAATATAAAATTTCTTTCAAGAAACCAAAGAAATGAAACACCAATTGAATAAACTCAAAGAATCATTAAACAAGCAACCAAATTTAACATCAATTAAAACGATCCCGTAACAATAGATTACAAACAAGAAACCAAATTGTTTTTTTTTTAAATCAACTGAACAATACAACTGTAACCCATTAAATCAAAAGAAAGTTGTAACTAATACAAGAAACCCATCATCAAGAACTACAAAAGATACCATTATTATACATCAAGAAACCAAATTGTTTCTTTTAACCACCAATTGAACAATACAACTGTAACCAATTAAATAACAAGAAACCCATCATCAAAAACTCCGAAAGATACATTTTTTATGAATCGTTAATTGAGGTGGCGGCGGCCGGTGACGTTGATGTCGGTGGGATGTGGCTCCGGTAGGATGTTGACGTTGATGGTTGCTGCTGATGTTGAAGAGGTGGCGGCTGTTGTTGACGTTGAAGAGGTGGCGGCTGGTGACGAGGTGGACGGCGGTGACCACACGTAGAGGTGGACGGTGAGAGGGAGGAGGGGACGTCGGTGGGAGGGTGGCTCCGGTGGGAGGGTGACGACGGTTGAGGAGATGGGGTGGAGGAGAAGGGGTGGAGAGGTGCTAGGGTTTGTGTATGAAAAACTGTGTTTAGATTTTAGGGCAAGAAAAGAGTTTGCAGACCCAAAAAGAGGATATCCCACATCTGCACCATAAAAAAGGACGCGCATAAGTTTTTTTAATGAAATGTCTTCGAGAAAACAAATAGTTTGCAGACCCAAACGTCTACCATGGTCTGCGTGACGCAGATATAAGAGGACAAGAAGAGATTTTGAAAAAAAATAAACACCCTCTAAGTATTGAAGTATCATAAATGTGAGCATTATTTGTGTGTGTGAGAGAGAGCCCACAATGAGAGAGTGATTGATATGATTCACATGGCGTCTCTTGTAACCGAATTGATGTTGACATATGCATCTAATTAGTAGCCACACAAGCATGCACTCCCTACAGCGTGCCCCATGGGCAAAGCACTGTGGTTATACCTGACACAATCAGAAACCAATTGGGTCAGGATATTGTGGGTTAAAATGACACTTGAGTAACGCAACAAGGAGTGAACATCAAGTTAGCTGAAGAGATATGGTAGTAAAGTTGGCTTTATGTGGAAATTTACCTCACGGTTTCCTCACTTGATCGGGTTCAGATTATGTCGGGTACACCCACAGTATCCTGGCATGATTTAGACCAAATGTCATCCTTTTAGATGTGGTGAACTATTACAACGACCTACTAAAACGTTGCAACTTTTTGAAAAACAATATAAGTATATAACCGTTGGCGGTTATTACCGTTAACGTTGACAGTTGTAATGGAAATTCGTCAGCAAAAGCGTTATCTTTAGCAAGGTTACCACTATTCATAGCTGACATTGATTTAATTTAGGGGGTGTTTGTTTTTTTGCAAGAAGTACTTCCCGACCTCTTATGTCTGCGCTGCGCAGACCTTTGTGTCTGCACCGTGTTTGTTTTTTGGAAGAGATTTCACTAAAAAAGCTCTTCTAGAGCTCTTCCTCGCGCAGATGTGGAGTTACATCTTCAAACCTCTTCAAGACTCCTCTCTCTTTCAAAACACAATTTCAAAACCCTACATCCTTCTCCAGCCGACACCTCCACCTTATCCAGCTGACACCTCCACCTCCTTCGTCCCCCACGTTCCTCGTCAACCACCTGCTGCACCATTCACCGTCGACCACTGATCGGAGTGTCGCGCTCCAGTCAAAGATAAGATTTATATGCCCAAATTACCCTTAACGAATAGCTAGTGGTAGTAAGGGGTCGAACCACAAAGAGTATGTGGTTTACGAATGGATTCAATTGAATTTAAACAAATGTCACAACTTATGAAGCTTGCTAGAATATTTTTATGGTTTTTGTTTGTTGAAAGGATGTTGAATAAAATTAACTAAATTGATTGGATTGATTATCTACTAGGAATTAGCAAATGCAAGAAATTTAATTGATTGTTTAAACAAGAAAAGAAAACAAGGCTCACACCCGGTTCGGTAGTTGCAATCCTAGGGTTCTTACACGTTTTAAATTTGATTCACTTGAATATGTTATTAACGGATTTCTATCATGAAGTTTAGGTGCCAATTGCTATCAACGCATATCACAGACCACAATGCACTTCGTTACTTCGGACAAGTAAAACCTTTTGAATGACAAGGCATAATTGCACAAACTTGTTTCGCAAAGTCAAATTTCATAACTCATTCGACAATTCACAAATATAGTTCAAATGCAAGACAATTATCAATCAATTGAAATACAATTCAAGTTGTCACAAAATCAAACTAATAATATTGTTCAAACCCTAGACTTACAATAACCTACACCGGGGTGAAACCTCCAAGAATTTAGCCGCTCATGATGGAATGAATGCGATCAACGGTAATTTGGAACTCGAGTTGGATAATCTTGAAGCTTGGAGATGGTGAATGTTGGTGATGTCACACCCCAACCGATGGCGGAAACATCGGGATGAGACGAAGTGTGTAGATTGCTCAAAACGTCATAACACTATGTGACAATAATTAATTTAAATTCAAATTTCATTTCAAAACTAAAAGTCATACATGATTCAAAAGGAAATAACAACATTGTTTCAACAAGTAACATAACAAACAAAAGATAGAATATTCTAGGCGTGTATCTAGTCCACCCTAAACTTGTTTCATGAATCGTCCATACTTCAATAATCAACCTGCAACATGTATTAAAATAGAGTTTCAATGCAAAAGCAAAGAGCGAGTATACAAGTTTGTTTACATAGCATAATAGAATAAAACTCATATCCAACATGAACATAATAAAATAGTTTCAACGTGCTAGTTTACGTAGTCCAAGTGATAGCCCAAGTTTCCCAATGCGTTTAAGTACCTAACCCAAAGTTTCACGGGAGGTTGATATGTCTCCTCCTAACAATACCCCAAAGACTAACGGGGAGGTGCATTACTCCTATAGCGCTACTATTGTTAAGGCGGAACTACACACAAGAATTAAACGTTCACATAGCACAAAATAGTCTCAAGATTCACAAGTTTCATGCTTCATGTTTAAATGGATAGAGTAAGTTTCAAATAAGTTTCAAGTGTCATGTGCGTTTAATATAGAATACATGTTGCACCCAAAGTGTTAAAAGTAAAAATGGGTTCGAGTATACTCACGGTTTACAAGTGGTGACTTGAAGTTCCGAGAGCAAGTTTGTAGATGAATTAGTTCGGAGCACCTTGTCCTTCTACACAAGGAAACGTAGGTGTGTGAGTTTGGCGTATAACGGAAGATTATAGATTCGGAGTTTTTAAAATATATAGAAAGTAACATAGGTGAAAATAATCATCTTGTACACATAACTCTTGTTCTTGACACTATTGAAACTCAAAAGAGTTGGTATGATTTCATGGATTCTAAGATCCATTAGAGTCGTAACAAGGGCATGGTCATAGATGATGTAACGTCCACTTAACAAGTAACTATTAAGTCATCATCAAGTCTTGGTTACTTAGATGTATACATATAGAATAACTTAGATATTATATAGTTTACAAGTCTTATGATTCAAGCATGAGGTAGGAGATTAATGTCTCCATTTAGGTACCTCTTTGTGTCATAGAATACATACATGAGGTAGGAAGAACAAGCTTCCATTTAGGCACCTCTATTGTTCACCACTACACTTGTTGTTATAAACAACAAGGAGGGTCATGAACGTACAAGTATCAAGGTATTAACAACAACTAATCTATAGCAAAACATCAAGTAATGAGTGGATTCTTATGAAGGATAGCCCAAGCTAATCCAACCATCTCACATTCAACAAGTTTCACACTTGAACATTACTTGTGGGTAAAACCCTAATTAAAAACAGAAAGTTTATGAGGTTTTAACCAGGTTTTAACCAACCATAAGAGAGGTTGTAAGCATTAGGACATTGGTTTGAGATGTGTTTCACACAAGTTGGATGAAGTTTGCATAAGTTTGAAACAAAACAGAAAGTTTTTGGTCAATTTCGGAGCAATTCCAGGTCTGATTTCTCCAAGGAGAAGTCAAGGAATCAAACTACATGATTAACCAAGCAAGTAGGAAAAAGAATGAGCAAAAACGGACAAGAAACGAGTGAGATATGCTCACTTTTGTGAAGTAGGATGAATCTGCTCGAACACCAATTTGCAGCTACGTTTTTGGGTGATTTGAGAGAGATTTAGATGAGTTTGTAAAGTGTTTAGGACTTGGATTAGTGTGGTATTTATAGGAGAAGGTTTGGGTTAGGTTGTAGTTGAGTATTTAATGTTAAAACATGTTTAAAACTCAAAAAAAACACAAAATTCGCGCTTAAACGAGCAGAAATGAGGCTGGTCGCGCTGATCAGCCATTTTAAAGGAGTGAATATATGTTTTAAGTGTTGGGTTTGCTCACAAAAGAGCCAGCAGCTCAGTTGGTCAGGCGCGTGTGTGTGAAGATGTTGACCCGGGTTCGAGACCTGCAGTTTGCATCTTTTTATTTCTTTTTTTTTTATTTAAACCTAACCTTATACTTTCAGCATATTGCCCAATGGTCCCTGCAACTTTTACACTTTCAAAAATTGCATAACTCACCCCTGAACTATTAAATAACCAAGTTATATTAAAAGAAAATTAACATTTTAGTTTAAACTAACTAAGTTAGTTTACTAACCTTAATATCTAACGAGATTAACTAGTTATTAATAAAGAAAATAAAAATAAAAAAAAATTAATTAATTTAATTAATATAATTAGTTTAAATAATTTGAATAATATCCATATTTATAACGAAATAAAATCTTTAAACGTTTATTCGTTTCACAAAGCTTTCGAGTTTCACTATTTTACGAGTTTCAACTAGTTTAACGAGCATTGAGCGTAATAACGAATCGAGAGTCTATGATAATATATCGTTCAAACGTGAAAATCGCACATAAGTGTAACACAAACATGAATAAAATACCTTCGTTTTCATTATGATCAATAGTCTCGAATTACAAATGAAACGAAAGTAGATTACAAAGAGAGTTCAAGTGTCTAAATATGGAAGGTACAACACGACTTGCTAAAATAAGAAAGGTTCGAAAATGCGGAGCGTTACAGTCTCCCCTCCTTTAGGAAATTTCGTCCCGAAATTTAGGAAGACGTAGGGAAGAGATGAGGGTACTTCGACTTCATATCACTTTTGAGTTCCCAAGTAAATTCGGCGCCACGTTTTCCTTCCCATCTAACCTTGACGATAGGAATTTTACTGCGCCTTAATAACTTGACTTCTTGGTCCACGATTTCGACAGGTTTTTCCACGAAATGCATAGTATCGTTGATTTGAAGATCTTCGAGAGGAACTTGAAGTCCTTCATCAGCGAGACATTTCTTTAGATTCGAAACGTGGAACGTTGGATGAACATTGTTGAGCTCTTGAGGTAAATCGAGTCGATAGGCCACCTTACCAATCCTTTCGAGTATCTTGAAATGACCGACATAACGAGGGGCAAGTTTTCCCTTTTTACCAAAACGAACCACTCCTTTCCAAGGAGATACCTTGAGTAAGACATGGTCCCCAACGTTGAATTCCATTGGCTTTCGTCCCTTGTCAGCATAGCTCTTTTGACGATTTCGAGCCTTGAGTAGATTGTCACGGATTTGGAAAATCTTATCCGTTGCTTCTTAAATGATCTCAGGCCCAGAAAAATGCTTATCACCAATCTCGTGCCAGCTTAAAGGAGATCGGCATTTGCGACCATACAATGCCTCGAAAGGAGCCATTTGAATACTGGAGTGGTAGCTATTGTTATACGAGAACTCGATCAAAGGTAAATGCACATCCCAACTACCACCAAAGTCGATGACACAAGAACGGAGCATGTCCTCTAGGGTTTGGATAGTACGTTCAGTCTGTCCATCCGTTTGGGGATGAAAAGCCGTACTAAGATTCAAATGAGTACCCATAGCGGACTGAAAAGTTTGCCAGAGACGCGAAGTGAATCGACCATCACGATCAGAAATGATGTCGAGAGGAACACCATGATGGCGTATGACTTCATTGGTATAGACACGAGCAAGTCGTTCAACCTTGAAATCCTCGCGAATGGGAATGAATTGTGCGGACTTAGTCAAACGATCAATGACTACCCAAATGCTATCGTAACCAGAAGGCGTACGTGGGAGTTTAGTTATGAAGTCCATCGCAATGCTATCCCATTTCCAAACTGGAATTTCGGGTTGTTCGAGTAGGCCAGAAGGTCGTTGATGCTCGGCTTTGACTTTCGAACAGGTAAGACAATTGGAAACGTACACAGCAATGTCTTTCTTCATACCGGGCCACCAATAGGATGTACGTAGATTATGGTACATCTTGTCAGCGCCAGGATGAATCGAGTACTTAGATTTGTGTGCTTCGTTCATGATAAGGTCACGAAGGTTGTCGCGGTCTGGAATCCAGACGCAATCACAACAATAAAGAAGACCATCAGGTTTTGAAACGAGTTGACTCTCAGATGCTCCACGTATTTCTACGGCCATGGAACCTTCATTGATAGATGAGTATTGTGCTTCACGAATACGATTGTGAAGATCGCTCGAGACATGAAAACAACGAATGACATCTACATGAGCCTTACGACTAAGTGCATCGGCCACGACATTCGCCTTACCAGGGTGGTAGCGAATCTCGCAATCGTAGTCGTTAAGTAATTCCACCCAACGTCGCTGTCGCATATTGAGTTCTTTTTGGTCAAAGATGTGTTGCAGGCTCTTATGGTCAGTGAAAACCACACACTTAGTACCATATAGGTAGTGTCGCCAAATCTTTAACGCAAAAACAACTGCGCCAAGCTCGAGGTCGTGGGTAGTATAATTTTTCTCATGTATTTTGAGTTAGCGAGAGGCGTAAGCGATGACTTTGTCTCGTTGCATGAGCACACAACCAAGACCACGATTCGATGCATCACAATACACCACGAAATCATCATTCCCATCAGGGAGAGCGAGGATAGGAGCGTTGCAAAGCAAGTCCTTGAGAGTTTGAAAAGATTCCTCTTGCTCAGGACCCCAAGCAAAAGGTTTCTCTTTTTGAGTCAGCGAGGTGAGAGGAACGGCGATTTTTGAAAAATTCGAGATGAATCGACGGTAGTAACCCGCCAATCCTAAGAAAGAGCGGATTTCAGAAGGAGATTTAGGCGCGGTCCAATTCTTCACGGCTTCGATTTTTGAAGGGTCGACATGAATTCCTTTTTCACTAACAACGTGCCCAAGGAATTTAACTTCTTTGATCCAAAACTCGCATTTAGAGAACTTAGCGTATAAACGTTCACTACGCAAGAGTTCGAGTATAAGACGAAGATGACGCTCATGATCGGCTCGAGATTTAGAATAAATGAGGATATCGTCAATAAAGACGATCACGAAGCGATCCAAGTAAGGTTTACAAACACGATTCATGAGGTCCATGAACACAGCGGGTGCGTTGGTTAAGCCAAAAGGCATAACTACGAACTCGTAATGTCCATAGCGAGTACGAAAAGCGGTTTTGGGAACGTCCTCTTCGAGGACTCGAAGTTGGTGATAACCAGAACGAAGATCGATTTTGGAGAAACAGGTAGCGCCTTGGAGTTGATCAAAGAGATCGTCGATACACGGAAGAGGGTAACGATTTTTGACGGTGAGTTTGTTGAGCTCACGATAATCGATACACATGCGAAAGGAACCATCTTTCTTTTTAACGAAGAGCACGGGAGCACCCCAAGGAGAGGTACTTGGATGAATGAAACCCTTCTCGAGGAGTTCTTGGAGTTGCGAGGATAATTCTTGCATCTCAGAAGGTGCAAGACGATAAGGAGCCTTGGCAACAGGAGTTGCACCAGGTACGAGATCAATACAAAAATTAACGGATCGAGGAGGAGGAGGACCGAGCAAATCTTCAGGGAAGACGTCAGGGAAGTCGCGCACCACTGAAACATCACTTAGGCTCTTTCCCTTGCCTTTTTCTTCCACAACGTGGGCTAAAAAGGCAAAGTACTGTTTGCGTAAGTACTTGTTTGCTTGTGTGCAGGACATCAACTTTAGTCCCCTTGAAGGTCGGTCTCCATAGACGTGTAAAACATCACCAGAGGGAAGAGGCAAGCGAACGAATTTCTCGTGACAAGCGATTTCAGCATGATTCTTTTGAAGCCAATCCATGCCTATGATGACGTCGAAACTACCCAGTTGCATGGGTATAAGGTCGATAGAGAAGACGTGCTCGTTAAGAATGAGACGACAATCGAGGAGAATGGAATCGACTAGGATAGACTTGCCATTGGCGACTTCAACGGAAAACGACTTAGGTAGCTTAGAGCGCGTGCAATTCAACAATGATTCGAATTCTAGGGACACAAAGCTTTTGTCCGCACCAGTATCAAATAGTATCGAAGCATAAAGATGGTTAACAAGAAACGTACCATTAACGACATCATTGTCGTTGCGTGCTTGATTCGCGTTTAGGTTGAAAGCGCGTCCACGAGGAGGTTGCTGCTGCTCTTGGATCCATTGAGGGCATTGGGGACAGATGATTAACATCCCCACATTTGAAACATGCCCTAGGTGGCCTTGCGTTCTGAGGAGCAGGTGCAGCTTGTGGCGCTTGCTGAGCTTGTGGTGCTTGCTGAGCTGGCTGAGCTTGCTGCCCTTGGCGACAATAGTTGATGGTATGACCATAACGGTTGCAATTCTCACAACGACGACACCTAGCATTAGCGGGATGATGGAAGTTACAAGTGGTACACTTGGGGTGAATCCCAGTGTACGGCTTGGGGGCATCAACAGGAGCGATAGGATTTGGGTTAACAGGCGGCACAATCGCGTTACAAACGGGGTTGGATTGCTTTCGCTTCTTTCCCCTATTGTTATTCGATTGTTGGGTAATTTGATGGGCTGGCTTAGAAGAAACGGGGTTTGCGGCTTGCTTATCGCGAACGCGATTGTTGTTCAAGGACGCGGCTAATCGGTAAATGGCTTCGATGCTATCGAGTTTGGCTGCCTCGATGGTGTCTCGCATGGTAGGGGGCAAACCATTGATGTACTTGCTGTTCTTGCGATCAGGGGTTGAAACAAGGTGAGGGACAATGAAGCTAAGTTGTTTGAAACGGGTGGTGTAAGCTAGGTTGTCATCACCAACTTGCTTTAAAACCCAAAATTCTTCTTCCAACTTTCTTTGCTCATGCGGAGGACAAAACTCATCCATCATTAGGGCCTTAGTCTCTTCCCATGTCAAAGCATAAGCCAGCTCGTTCGAACGTATGTTTCTTTCATTCGTCCACCACTCAAGAGCTCGGGCTTGGAATACCCCCGTCGCGCTGCGCGTCTTGAGCTCATCGGGGCACTCGCTATTGATGAATGTGACCTCGATGCTGTCAAACCACTCAAGCATGGCGGTCACCCCATCATTGCCAGTGAATGGCTTCGGATTGCACGATGAAAAGTGCTTGAAATTGAACGAGACGGGCTTGCGTGCTTCGACCTTAGAGTCGACGGAAGAGTGAGGAGTTTCAGAGGCTCGAATCTCGGAAATGACCTTTGGAACGACGCGAGCAAATTGATCGGCCATGAAAGCCATCATTTTCTTGGTGGAGCGAGACTTTGACTTCCTAGACGCGTTGGAGTGACGATAAGACATCTAAGATTCAAAATAACGAAATGAGTGAGACTTGGTCATAATGCTTGTTTTAGAAAAACGAAATTGATCACATAGCATAAAGGGTCACATAGCATAAAGTTTCAAGTTGATTAACATAGCATAAAAGTTTAAACGTTTCATATAGCATAGTCATGAATCCCACATAGCATAACATGAATAAACGAAAGCATTGTAAATTTAGTTTGTTCACGAGGGATTATTATTGTTTGTGATTGCGATAACGTGCGAAATGTTTAAAACGACATTTTGAAATGAACGAACGTTCAAGTATAAAAATCACATATAAATTGAGATACATAAAAGAGAGGCTCAATAAAACATTGGAGTGTTTCGGGTAGAGAAACGTCGACTATTCCAAAGTGGGTCGAAAGTTCTTTCGAATTAGAGATATTGTGCTTTGGCCTATAAGTAAGATACTCTCGTCGAGAAGCGATTAACGGTATCTTACCCTTCCGGTTACTACACATCTCTAAATGATTGAAACATTCGGGACTTTGGCGAGAATAAAAATCAAGGAATGGGACTTAATCGACAAGATGCGGGTTTCACCCCTAACTTGACGATTTCGTACCCTAAATGTGGTTGGTACTCGTCGGCCAAGATAAATTTTGACACTTTGACGAGGGTCCACTAGAGTTGAAATGGAAATTACCATTAAGTTGTGGATGTCACTCCTAGCTTAATGGTGAAATTTCGTGCAAAAATAGATTAAAGGTAGAATGAGAGTCGTTTACCAAATTGTGGGTTTCACGCCTATTTTGGTAAATTCTTCTCGTTGGTGTTACAAGAGTATAAAAATAGCATAAGTGTATTCGTGTTAGCCTTAGGAAAGGCACATAAATTTAATCAAAAGTATAGCTAGGAAGCATGCATGGTAGAGTGCAAAAGTTTTAAACAACACATAAGAGGCAAAATTATTAGAACTATAGATTAGAGCAAAAGCATGGCAATTTTCCTAATTCCCTATAGTTATGGCTCTGATACCAATCTGTCACACCCCAACCGATGGCGGAAACATCGGGATGAGACGAAGTGTGTAGATTGCTCAAAACGTCATAACACTATGTGACAATAATTAATTTAAATTCAAATTTCATTTCAAAACTAAAAGTCATACATGATTCAAAAGGAAATAACAACATTGTTTCAACAAGTAACACAACAAACAAAAGATAGAATATTCTAGGCGTGTATCTAGTCCACCCTAAACTTGTTTCATGAATCGTCCATACTTCAATAATCAACCTGCAACATGTATTAAAATAGAGTTTCAATGCAAAAGCAAAGAGCGAGTATACAAGTTTGTTTACATAGCATAATAGAATAAAACTCATATCCAACATGAACATAATAAAATAGTTTCAACGTGCTAGTTTACGTAGTCCAAGTGATAGCCCAAGTTTCCCAATGCGTTTAAGTACCTAACCCAAAGTTTCACGGGAGGTTGATATGTCTCCTCCTAACAATACCCCAAAGACTAACGGGGAGGTGCATTACTCCTATAGCGCTACTATTGTTAAGGCGGAACTACACACAAGAATTAAACGTTCACATAGCACAAAATAGTCTCAAGATTCACAAGTTTCATGCTTCATGTTTAAATGGATAGAGTAAGTTTCAAATAAGTTTCAAGTGTCATGTGCGTTTAATATAGAATACATGTTGCACCCAAAGTGTTAAAAGTAAAAATGGGTTCGAGTATACTCACGGTTTACAAGTGGTGACTTGAAGTTCCGAGAGCAAGTTTGTAGATGAATTAGTTCGGAGCACCTTGTCCTTCTACACAAGGAAACGTAGGTGTGTGAGTTTGGCGTATAACGGAAGATTATAGATTCGGAGTTTTTAAAATATATAGAAAGTAACATAGGTGAAAATAATCATCTTGTACACATAACTCTTGTTCTTGACACTATTGAAACTCAAAAGAGTTGGTATGATTTCATGGATTCTAAGATCCATTAGAGTCGTAACAAGGGCATGGTCATAGATGATGTAACGTCCACTTAACAAGTAACTATTAAGTCATCATCAAGTCTTGGTTACTTAGATGTATACATATAGAATAACTTAGATATTATATAGTTTACAAGTCTTATGATTCAAGCATGAGGTAGGAGATTAATGTCTCCATTTAGGTACCTCTTTGTGTCATAGAATACATACATGAGGTAGGAAGAACAAGCTTCCATTTAGGCACCTCTATTGTTCACCACTACACTTGTTGTTATAAACAACAAGGAGGGTCATGAACGTACAAGTATCAAGGTATTAACAACAACTAATCTATAGCAAAACATCAAGTAATGAGTGGATTCTTATGAAGGATAGCCCAAGCTAATCCAACCATCTCACATTCAACAAGTTTCACACTTGAACATTACTTGTGGGTAAAACCCTAATTAAAAACAGAAAGTTTATGAGGTTTTAACCAGGTTTTAACCAACCATAAGAGAGGTTGTAAGCATTAGGACATTGGTTTGAGATGTGTTTCACACAAGTTGGATGAAGTTTGCATAAGTTTGAAACAAAACAGAAAGTTTTTGGTCAATTTCGGAGCAATTCCAGGTCTGATTTCTCCAAGGAGAAGTCAAGGAATCAAACTACATGATTAACCAAGCAAGTAGGAAAAAGAATGAGCAAAAACGGACAAGAAACGAGTGAGATATGCTCACTTTTGTGAAGTAGGATGAATCTGCTCGAACACCAATTTGCAGCTACGTTTTTGGGTGATTTGAGAGAGATTTAGATGAGTTTGTAAAGTGTTTAGGACTTGGATTAGTGTGGTATTTATAGGAGAAGGTTTGGGTTAGGTTGTAGTTGAGTATTTAATGTTAAAACATGTTTAAAACTCAAAAAAAACACAAAATTCGCGCTTAAACGAGCAGAAATGAGGCTGGTCGCGCTGATCAGCCATTTTAAAGGAGTGAATATATGTTTTAAGTGTTGGGTTTGCTCACAAAAGAGCCAGCAGCTCAGTTGGTCAGGCGCGTGTGTGTGAAGATGTTGACCCGGGTTCGAGACCTGCAGTTTGCATCTTTTTATTTCTTTTTTTTTTATTTAAACCTAACCTTATACTTTCAGCATATTGCCCAATGGTCCCTGCAACTTTTACACTTTCAAAAATTGCATAACTCACCCCTGAACTATTAAATAACCAAGTTATATTAAAAGAAAATTAACATTTTAGTTTAAACTAACTAAGTTAGTTTACTAACCTTAATATCTAACGAGATTAACTAGTTATTAATAAAGAAAATAAAAATAAAAAAAATTAATTAATTTAATTAATATAATTAGTTTAAATAATTTGAATAATATCCATATTTATAACGAAATAAAATCTTTAAACGTTTATTCGTTTCACAAAGCTTTCGAGTTTCACTATTTTACGAGTTTCAACTAGTTTAACGAGCATTGAGCGTAATAACGAATCGAGAGTCTATGATAATATATCGTTCAAACGTGAAAATCGCACATAAGTGTAACACAAACATGAATAAAATACCTTCGTTTTCATTATGATCAATAGTCTCGAATTACAAATGAAACGAAAGTAGATTACAAAGAGAGTTCAAGTGTCTAAATATGGAAGGTACAACACGACTTGCTAAAATAAGAAAGGTTCGAAAATGCGGAGCGTTACAGGTGATTAGGGTTTGTGGTAGGATGGTAGTGATGAATGGATGGATGGATGGATGGATGGATTTGGGTTGCGAATGATGATGCCTTGATGTTAGGATCGATTGGGGATGATGTAGTGGTATGTTGTGGCTCCAAGATCAAGATTCAAAACTCAATTAGTGTGTAACTGTCGACTTCAATGCCCCCTCAACCAATAGAAATCGTTTCCAACATAAAAAAAAACAAATTAGCGTTTGCAGGATTTAAGGCCCGTCGCCGACGGCCAGGGGACCCGTTGGCGATGGCCTCTCGTTCGCTGACTTCTCTCCGATGCCTTGTTTTCCTGGTTACGCGAATTCTAGCCGACGGACTCTATTAAACCTGCAAAACACAAATTTAATTAAAAGTAGGCTATTCAAGATTAAAAGTCAAGTGAAAACCCAAACTTAAACATAAACGAGCACCGTTATTCGACCACGTATCTGTAACACCTCGGAAATACAAAACTTTATATTAGAATTATAAGGATTAAATAAACAAGAATTTATTTAACTAGGAAATTATAACCTAGTTAACTACAAGTCTAGAAATAACTTAAAATAGGGTCAAGATAACCTAGTTAACTACAAGTCTATTGAAACGTATAATGTTGTTTTTAATAAAAACAAAACCAAACACCCCATTTGAGGGTCTGGTCGATCAGGAGAAGGAAAAGTGGCGACCCCCATCTTCAAAACCCTAAAAATTCACCAAACTCTCAAATTGAAGGCTTAAATCAAGCTAAAATCGAAATCTGAACATAGAATCGTGATCAACTCGTCAAGAGGATCATAAGGTATGTCAAATTAGGTTGTTTTGATTCAACCCAAATTCTTGCATGTAATTGAAATCGAGTGTTGAGCTTAATATGTGTTGTAAACATGAAATTGGAAGTGATATAGGGTTTAGAGACAAACCCTAGACAATTTCTTGACAAAATCTTGCATGATAATTGTAAGGATTAAATCACCATAGTGGGTGATTAATAAGTTAGTAGAACTTGGTAAACACTAGGATTTAGACTCTTGTTCTAGTGTAAAACTGAAGATTATGAGATAATTGCTGAAATATGTGTATGTTAGTTAATTGAAGTTAAATCAAGTGAAAATTTCAAGTCATGAACTTGGTTTTTATCATATAGAAATCTGAACCGTTAGGTGTTTGATAAAACGCCTGAATGAAGGATAAAATGTCAATCGATTAGGTAAAAACGCAGATTTGACTATGTTAGAAAATAATGCGTTAAAGCTTATGAAAGAGTTCTAAACTTGATATGAATTGAACTCTTTAGGCAAGGAATGCGGAACGTCAAGCGGGCACGCCGGAGGAGATACACGCGGAAAAGGTGTGCTTTAAAGGTACGTGACTTTAGTCTCGTTAAATTATGCGTAAATATTTGGGTCTAGTGTATAAACGAAGTCATGGTGTAATAGATACGTTTGAGGCGTCCTTGAAGTGGCGAAGTCCATTCGACCATCAAACGGATCAAAGTAAGGATTTGGACTTGGGTTTGACTTGTTAATAAAGTGATGGTTTTCACTAGATGGTCAAACGGGTCGAATTCCTACTTTAGAAAGAATTCTGGAGGTAGCGACTTGAAAGTCTCATAAGTTGTTAATTGCTGGATTGCATTTCACTTACGAACCTAGCGTGGTGCACTAAGTTGTGAATCCGGGATAATGGATCAACCACAAGCTATAAGTTGTAAATGTCGCTCGAAACGGAATGTTTGAATTTCCAAGGAAACAAGCTTTTAATTCTAAAGAAACACTAAGTCACAAATGACGTGAACACACTAAGGTATATAAGCCCGGGAAATTGGGTAATTACATTTAAAAAAAAGGTTTTTAGAATAAGAAATTGGAAATATACACTTATAGATAGAATGGGTCGAATAAATGGTAGTATAGTAACTTTTAGACGTATGATCGGTGAGTCAAATGTTGGTATGATAGTCGAAATGAACATGTCCGTAATGAATTTACAGACATACAGGAAAGAAATAGCCTAAAACGGCATGCAGATTAGGGAGAAATCAACCAAATAGTTAAATGGCAAAGATACAGAGTCCACCGTAAACTACGGTCTGCACCGTAATTTACGGTGGAAAACATAAGTCTTACGGTGAATCTCTACTGAGTTACGGTAGACCAAGAACATTCAGTGTCTACCGTAATTTACGGTAGATACCGTAAATTACGGTGGAGCCCAGGAAACTTAGTATTTTATTTACTTTTCGATGTCGGAATTCGTTTATATGTTCTATATTAATGTCAAAACTAATGTTTTTAGTGGTTTTGACTCTAGGTATGGATGGGGTCCTCCAGGATGGTGATCAAGCACGTTGTCAAGAACCGAACACGCATTTTGAAGCTTCCGCACTAAACTTAACCTTGTCTTGACTTTAATCATGTTTTGTAAATGATTGTTAAACATGTTTTGAATCCTTTAAACTAATGTTAGTTGATTAGTAAGGGTTATCTTAAAACTTGATATGTACTATCTTGGAGTTGTATTAGGGCACTATCACAAATATGTATGATCTTTAAACATGGAAAATTTTTGTAAACTCTGATTTAGTATGAAGTTCATATAATTATTCTTTAAATCCTGTCCAGTACTAAGGGTCTTACAAGCTGGTATCAGAGCTTAAGGTTGCTAACAAAAGTGTTCGGTTCAAGCTTGATCAAGCATCCGGTAAGAGTTAATTGTCCTAAATTGAGTTATTAAGTATAAAAAGGGGGAATAATGAATAAATATGCATGGGAAGAGCGTGTTAATACACTCAATCCCGGAAAGTGCATTAAATAAGGGCGGTAAAAACAAGTTATGAACTTGAATAAACCGAAGCAAATAAACCATATGTTATAGATGAAATGTTTAACACTTGATGTAAACATTTCAGTTAAAGATGACGGATAAAGGTAATGATGATGCGGTGCCAAGAGTCACCGAGCAAATGAGAGAAGTGATTGCTGAAGAGGTAGGAAAAGCAATCGAAAACAGTTTGTCGGGTTTCATCGACAAAATCCAAAACACGGTATTATCATTGGTGGAGGAAAGAATCAAGAAATTGGAGGATAATACCAATTTCGCAAAGTAGAAGTCGGGAGGACGAAAACCTTGTTCTTATAAAGAATTCATGGCGTGCAAACCGCCAATTTACAATGGGGAGGTTGACCCGATAATATGCCAACGGTGGCTAAGTGATATGGAGGGAGTATTTGAAAGGACCCATTGTGATACGGATGACTACGTGGCTTATGGCACGGGTCAGTTAAGGGGTCAGGCGAAAGATTGGTGGGATAACAAAAAGAAAGAGATCGGAGTTGAAGCAGCTAAGGCTATGACATGGGACGAGTTTAAGATGCCGTTTCTTAAACATCATAGTCCCAAGGCAGTCATAAACAAAATCAAGGAAGAATTCATGCAGCTTCGACACAAGGGTGAATCTATTGATAAAATCACGGGAATATCATGGATAAGATGAAGTTTTGTGACGAATTGATAACGAATGAGGAGCAGAAAATATATTATTATTATAATATGTTGAGCGCCGAGTATAGGGAGTTTATGACTCCTTCAAAGTATGAGACTCTCACCGAGATTATAAACGTTGCTCGGGAACGGGAGATAGAGTTGAAGAAACAGATTGAAAGAGGTGAAAGAAGGGCGTAGGTAGTCAATCCAAGCCCTACGAAAAAGGCGCGCACAACAGAATCCTCAAAGAAACAAGAAGGGAAAAGCGGGTCATCAAAATGCAAGATATGCGGGAAGGGGCACAAAGGTGAGTGCCGGTTCAAGGACAAACCGTGTCCTATATGTGGGAAAACGGGGCACACGGCTGCATTGTGCCCGGGGAAGGTGTCAGTGTGTTACAAATGCTACCAGCCGGGTCACAAGAAATCTGAGTGCCCGGAGTTGATCGGAAAGAAAGATGACAAGGATACACACACTGAGACACCAAGAGCTAAGGCAAGATCTTTCCAGTTAACAGCAGTGGAGGCAAAAACAGAGCCCGATGTGGTCTCAGGTATATTTGCCATAAATTCAATTCCTGCACATGTGTTATTTGATACGGGTGCGAATAAATCCTTTGTTTCACATGGAATTATTCGACATCCTTCTTTTGTACTAACAAAATTGTCTATGCCATTAGAAGTAGAAATAGGTGATAACAAAAGTTTCCTTGTGTGTGATGTATGTCGAGATTGTAAGATAAGCATTGACGATGAAGAATATTCAATAGACTTGATTCCTATGTCGATGGGAGAATTCCAAGTAGTAGTCGGGATGGATTGGCTATCCCGACACCATGCGAAAGTCGTCTATTTCCGCAAGGAGATAAAATTAACATCTCCAAGTGGAAAACCTGTTACCATATACGGCGAAAAGAGGGGTAACCCCGTTATGTGCTCAATGCTAAAAGCTCGCAAGCTCATGAGGCACGGTTGTAGGGCGTTCATGATATACGCGAACGAACCAGACAAGAGATCACTAGAGATTGAAGATGTACCGGTGGTACACGAATATGCCGACATATTTCCGGAAGACCTACCGGGAATACCGCCAGAGCGGGAGGTAGAGTTCGGGATCGAATTGATTCCGGGCGCAAACCCTGTGGCCAAGGCGCCGTATCGGTTCGCACCATTAGAATTACAAGAATTGATGTCTCAAATTCAAGATCTGCTAGATAAAGGGTTTATTCGGCCAAGTGTGTCTCCGTGGGGCGCACCGGTATTATTTGTGAAAAAGAAGGATGGGAGCATGCATATGTGTATCGATTACCGGGAGTTAAATAAACTCACGGTGAAGAATCGATATCCACTCCCAAGAATCGATGACTTATTTGACCAATTGCAAGGCGCAAGTTGGTTTTCCAAGATTGACCTTAGATCGGGGTATCATCAGTTGAAGGTCAAAGAGGAGGACGTACCGAAAACGGCCTTCCGTACACGGTACGGGCATTATGAGTTCCTCGTGATGTCCTTCGGATTAACTAATGCGCCCGCGGCTTTCATGGACCTCATGAACCGGGTTTGCAAGCGGATGCTAGACAAGTCGGTGATAGTGTTCATTGACGATATCTTGATATATTCGAAGAGTGAAGCAGAGCATGTGAGTCATTTGCGTGAAATTTTGGAAACGCTCAGGAGAGAGAAATTGTATGCAAAATTCTCGAAATGTGCCTTCTGGTTACGAGAGGTGCAATTTCTCGGGCACATCATTAGTGCAAACGGGGTGTTAGTAGACCCATCAAAGATAGAAGCCGTGGCGAGATGGGATCCACCGAAGAATCCTTCGGAGATCAGAAGCTTTTTGGGGCTTGCGGGTTATTATCGGAGATTCATACAGGATTTCTCTAAAATTGCTATGCCATTAACCAAATTAACCCGTAAGGACGAAAAGTTTATCTGGGGTAGTGATCAAGAAAAGGCGTTCCAAACGCTTAAGGAAAACCTGACCCGTGCACCGGCATTGTCATTACCGGATGGAACAGACAACATGGTAGTTTACTCAGATGCATCACATTCGGGTCTTGGCTGCGTTTTGATGCAACGAGGCAAGGTTATAGCCTATGCCTCGAGGCAGCTAAAGACTCATGAGAAGAGATATCCTACCCATGACCTTGAGTTGGCGGCGGTGGTGTTCGCCTTGAAAATATGGAGGCATTATTTGTATGGGGTGAAATGCACTATCTTTACCGACCATAAAAGCTTGAAGTATTTCTTCGATCAGAAGGAATTAAATATGAGGCAGAGGCGGTGGTTAGAAACCGTCAAGGACTTTGATTGTGAAATACATTACCACCCCGGGAAGGCTAATGTAGTGGCAGACGCGTTGAGCCGAAAGACAGATTATACGCCAATCCGAGTGCGATCGATGCAACTAGTTGTGACATCGGGTTTGCTTGACCAAATCCGGAATTCTCAAACTGAAGCAATAAAGGAAGAAAATGTGAAAAGGGAAAGAATAGTTGGGCAGTTAAAAGACTTGGTGGACGATAACCAAGGATTGAAAACTCGATTTGGGAGGATTTGGGTTCCAAACTCATGTGGAGCCAAGGCGCTTCTACTTGACGAGGCCCGTAAATCCCATTATTCGATCCATCCGGGGGCAACTAAGATGTATAATGATTTAAAACAGAATTATTGGTGGCCCGGAATGAAAAGAGATATTGTGAAGTATGTGGAGAAGTGTCTGACTTGTTTGCAAGTTAAAGCAGAGCATCAGAAGCCATATGGTAAGTTGCAACCATTGGACATTCCAGTTTGGAAATGGGAACAAATTACAATGGACTTGCAGACCAAGCTGCCCAAAACCAGCCGTGGTTTTGATGCTATATGGGTAGTTGTGGATAGATTGACTAAAAGTGCTCACTTCATTCCGATTCGTGAGATTTATACATCCGAAAAGATGTCAGAAGTATATACCAATGAAATTGTGGCACGCCACGGAGTACCGATATCCATTGTGTCCGACAGAGATACTCGGTTTACTTCGGACTTTTGGCGCGAATTCCAAGAGCAAATGGGAACTAAACTGTTCATTAGCACTGCTTACCATCCTCGAACGGATGGGCAAAGTGAAAGAACAATACAAACGTTAGAAGACATGTTGCGTGCTTGCATTATCGACTTCGGGGGTAGTTGGGATGTCCATCTACCCTTAGTCGAATTTTCGTATAACAACAGCTATCACGCGAGCATTAGAATGGCCCCGTATGAAATGTTATATGGATGAAAATGCCGAACCCCGGTATGTTGGGGAGAAGTGGGTCCACGGGGACTAGCACCTACTAATATAATCCGAACTACGAATGAGAAAATCGACTTGGTCCGAACACACTTAAAAGCAACTCAGGACTGACAAAAGTCGTACGCGGATAAACGAAGAAGGCCGATTGAATTTCAAGTGGGCGATAAGGTAATGTTGAAGGTATCGCCGTGGAAAGGGATAATTCGGTTCAGAAAAAGGGGAAAGTTGAGCCCAAGATTTATTGGGCCATTCAGAATCACCGAGCGGGTTGGTAAGGTAGCATATCATCTCGAATTGCCTGAGGAATTGAGTGGAATACATAGCACATTCCACGTGTCACATCTCCGAAAATGTTTAGCAGGCGAAACTGCTCATGTCCACTACGATAATATCGAGGTGGATAACAGTCTCAACTATGCAGTAAAGCCAATTGCAATTTTAGATCGTAAGGCGAAGAGTTTGAGAAACAAAGAGATCAATCAAGTAAAGGTCAAATGGGAACACCGGAAGGGTGCGGATACCACATGGGAATCCGAAGAAGAAATGCAACGGCTCTACCCTATGTTATTTGGTACGTAACTCGGTTTCGGGGACGAAACCCTTTTTAAGGGGGGGTGGACTTGTAACACCCCGGAAATACAAAACTTTATATTAGAATTATAAGGATTAAATAAACAAGAATTTATTTAACTAGGAAATTATAACCTAGTTAACTACAAGTCTAGAAATAACTTAAAATAGGGTCAAGATAACCAAGCTTTATGTTAAACAAAAGTGGAGGGGCCATTGTTGTCAAAATTGAAACTTATAATGTTGTTTTTAATAAAAACAAAACCAAACACCCCATTTGAGGGCCTGGTCGATCAGGAGAAGGAAAAGGGGCGACCCCCATCTTCAAAACCCTAAAAATTCACCAAACTCTCAAATTGAAGGCTCAAATCAAGCTAAAATCGAAATCTGAACATAGAATCGTGATCACCTCGTCAAGGGGATCATAAGGTATGTCAAATTAGGTTGGTTTGATTCAACCCAAATTCTTGCATGTAATTGAAATCGAGTGTTGAGCTTAATTATGTGTTGTAAACATGAAATTGGAAGTGATATAGGGTTTAGAGACAAACCCTAGACAATTTCTTGACAAAATCTTGCATGATAATTGTAAGGATTAAATCACCATAGTGGGTGATTAATAAGTTAGTAGAACTTGGTAAACACTAGGATTTAGACTCTTGTTCTAGTGTAAAACTGAAGATTATGAGATAATTGCTGAAATATGTGTATGTTAGTTAATTGAAGTTAAATCGAGTGAAAATTTCAAGTCATGAACTAGGTTTTTATCATATAGAAATCTAAACCGTTAGGTGTTTGATAAAACGCCTGAATGAAGGATAAAATGTCAATGATTAGGTAAAAACACAGATTTAACTATGTTCGAAAATAATGCGTTAAAGCTTATGAAAGAGTTCTAAACTTGATATGAATTGAACTCTTTAGGCAAGGAATGCGGAACGTCAAGCGGGCACGCCGGAGGAGATACACGCGGAAAAGGTGTGCTTTAAAGGTACGTGACTTTAGTCTCGTTAAATTATGCGTAAATATTTGGGTCTAGTGTATAAACGAAGTCATGGTGTAATAGATACGTTTGAGGCGTCCTTGAAGTGGCGAAGTCCATTCGACCATCAAACGGATCAAAGTAAGGATTTGGACTTGGGTTTGACTTGTTAATAAAGTGATGGTTTTCACTAGATGGTCAAACGGGTCGAATTCCTACTTTAGAAAGAATTCTGGAGGTAGCGACTTGAAAGTCTCATAAGTTGTTAATTGCTGGATTGCATTTCACTTACGAACCTAGCGTGGTGCACTAAGTTGTGAATCCGGGATAATGGATCAACCACAAGCTATAAGTTGTAAATGTCGATCGAAACGGAATGTTTGAATTTCCTAGGAAACAAGCTTTTAATTCTAAAGAAACACTAGGTCACAAATGATGTGAACACACTAAGGTATATAAGCCCGGGAAATTGGGTAATTACATTTAAAAAAAGGTTTTTAGAATAAGAAATTGGAAATATACACTTATAGATAGAATGGGTCGAATAAATGGTAGTATAGTAACTTTTAGACGTATGATCGGTGAGTCAAATGTTGGTATGATAGTCGAAATGAACATGTCCGTAATGAATTTACAGACATACAGGAAACAAATAGCCTAAAACGGCATGCGGATTAGGGAGAAATCAACCAAATAGTTAAATGGCAAAGATACAGAGTCCACCGTAAGTTACGGTCTCCACCGTAATTTACGGTGGAAAACATAAGTCTTACGGTGAATCTCTACTGAGTTACGGTAGACCAATACCATTCAGTGTCTACCGTAATTTACGGTAGATACCGTAAATTACGGTGGAGCCCAGGAAACTTAGTATTTTATTTACTTTTCGATGTCAGAATTCGTTTATATGTTCTATATTAATGTCAAAACTAATGTTTTTAGTGGTTTTGACTCTAGGTATGGATGGGGTCCTCCAGGATGGTGATCAAGCACGTTGTCAAGAACCGAACACGCATTTTGAAGCTTCCGCACTAAACTTAACCTTGTCTAGACTTTAATCATGTTGTAAATGATTGTTAAACATGTTTTGAATCCTTTAAACTAATGTTAGTTGATTATTAAGGGTTATCTTAAAACTTGATATGTACTATCTTGGAGTTGTTTTAGGGCACTATCACAAATATGTATGGTCTTTAAACATGAAATTTTTTTGTAAACTCTGATTTAGTATGAAGTTCATATAATTATTCTTTAAATCCCGTCCAGTACTAAGGGTCTTACAGTATCACATCCCCATGCTTATCTTTTGCTTGCTCTCAAGCAAATCTGTCTTTCACTTTCACATGGGTCAAACAAAGAATACGCTGCCCATTCCCGAGACGAAGGTTAAGGTCAATTGTCATGCCCAAGTTCAAACTTTTTACAATTTACAAAATATCTAACGGTAAAGTGAATAATCACATATAAAATGGTTATCCAAGACTAACCCGCCCTTGAAACCAATAAATCATGCACATCCCTCACAATGTTCTCTCCACTCAGTTTAAAATTGGATAACAGTTGATGCATTAGCACTTTTGAAATAATCACTCAAACCGATTAGAACACGTACCCGCATAGGCTTGCAACTCAATCATTCTCCACCACCGATCACGAATACTAAGCACAAGTAAAAAGGTCTTTGTAAGGGTTATAACGGGACTAGGCTAAGGGTAGGAAAATAGGATGTTTGAAAGTGGCTAAGGTGATGAAAATTCGATTTTTATTACAAAACAATTATTCTAAACATAACTAACTATAAACATCAAGCTAGAAGGCAACAGTTTTCGCCTTTTATTCCACAAGCTAGAAACACACATTTTTGTTCTTTTCTCAATGTTTTTCTATTCTTTTTTCGCAACATTTTCTGATTTTTCTCTTTTTTTATGCAAACAAACAATTCACAACTATACAACTTAACTTCCTATAATCGAATTTCCATCACACGGGTTTAAAAGAAAAAGGTTTAAGGTTATGGGCTAAATGGGTTGTCAAACGAAAGGATTAGACTCAAAGTTGGCTACTAAGGGATAAATTTTTGGGTAAGAATAGATAAATGGTGTAAAAGGAAAAGGTTTACCTAATGCCTTAATCATTCTTGTGTTTATATTCGGTCTATGGTGTCAAACGTATCAAAAGTTGCAAGTTCTAAAATACATGACTAATGGTCCACTCAACAAAGAAAGATAAATATGTAATTCTATGATGCAAAAGTGGCTCAAAACCTCACATATATAAAGGGTATGGTATGCGACATGCATAATGTGCTAGTTTCTTAGGCGGATTATTCCCAAATAACCACCCGCTAAATACCCGTCATGCTATTAATTTGAACTTGACCATGACAAAAGACCAAATGGGTTGTGCCACCCCTCCCCCCCCCCCCATTGACTTAATTACTTGTGCTTTAAGATCACTTTCGAAACAAGATATTTTTGAAAATTTTTTGAAATTTTCCCCCATCCCCACACTTCAGGTAACACATTGTCCTCAATGTATAGTGTTTAAATGAACGGGTCAAAATCGAAAAACTTTTACTACTCCCCCATCCCCACACTTGAGGTAAACATTGTCCTCAATGTGTAAGAACTAGAGTTTTTGAAACGCACAAGGGATGTGACACGGCTAATTTCCCAAAAATTCCACCCCGAAAACTAAAATACAATTACAATCCACTTATTACTAACTAAGAATCAAGGTAAAAGGAAACGCATGCACCTCATTTTTTTCTCGCTAAATGCTCATGTCTTCTTCTTCTCTTCACAAAAGCAGTCGTCCCTCGAACACAATGTACCTACAAATCTTAACCCTTGTGTAGAAGCATGCCTCTCACAACCATTAAAATTTGTTAGCTACTTAGTTCTACCATTTTTATGAAAGTATTACCAAGCCATACGTTAATTTACCTTGATTTATGTGGAAAATAAATTTACAACAACAATCCTAACTCACTTTCGTAGGAATCACGGTTGCATTTAGCTTATGCAACAATAGCTTGGAGAACGAGTAGGTCTCGTGAGGGTTATATAGAGAACACACCCACAACGTTCATTTAACTAGGAAAAATGAAATACTAACGAAATTAAAAAAATAATGAAAACAAAAATATACAACAACAACAAAATACATACCTCGCCGTCACCGCTGGTATCTCTCGTTCGGGTCGACTGGCGGGTTCGGATGGTATGAGTAACATGTGAGAGCCTCGAACATCTCCCGGTATTTTGCAGAAGTTAAAAAACAAATAGTCTTTTTCCTGCAGACTGCAGAGGTTTGGTCCACCTCTTCTGCTACAGACGTCTGCAGATGTGGTCCGCAGACTGCAGACGTTTTACCTCTGAAAAAACAAACACCACCTTAGTGTTGATTTAAAGTAACTTATTGCTAATGGACCGAATTATAGTTAATCTTAGTCACCACTGATGATTAGTATTCACTAACTATTAGTAATTAGTATTCACTCACTATTAGTAATGATCATTTCCATGCAACTTTTTATTAGTCATGATTTTTGAAGTTTAGCCCCGCTTTTGAGTATCGCCTAATTCTTAGTCCGCTCTTTTTAGGGATGACTAAAATTCGATAAGTATTTTAAAACAAGTCAACAAGACTATTTTGATAATTTTCCTATTAAAGAAAAAAAACACTACTAAAAGAGTGTATTGTATCTGGATGAACGAGAGCAACGTCCTATAGAGGTAAGCAGAAACCGAAATAACCGAAGAGTAACAGAAATAATCGAAAAAACCGAACCGACACAAAAACTGACAGTTCGGTTTTCAGATAACCATTTTCAATAATCGAAAAAACGAATCGAGCCGATAAATTACAATAGTAGGCCCATTCCCTAATTATTATGCTTAAGTTGTTGAAGTGTTGTGAGATTACAGGATCCGGCAGGTTTGACGGAGTTTTGGTCCCGAGATAACAGGTTCAGTGGAGTATTATTGAAAATAAAGGAGTAGAAGTAGAATTGACACCGAACAAGTGACTTTAATCTGGCTTCTATTCAATGATTTGAAGTTACATACCCGTAAAACCAGTTGCACACAACAAATAACAAAATTTAATATAAAAATGAAATGATCTTCAAAGTATTATAAAAGAAATTATCATAATAAAAACATTGGAGAGACATAAAAATAGAATGAGCTGGTTGTGGAGTGGTAAGGAAGAGACCTGGTGTTCCAAGTGACCCAGGTCCGATTCTTGTCCTTCCCATTATTTTCTACGGCACCTGGTGATGATTCATGGTTCGGAGGCTAGGTTTATGTGAAAAATATTAATAAAAAAATATTAACTATAATAAATTAAATATAAACATATAAGAAAGATTCTTAAATTTTGGACTATACTTTTTCTTTTTGAATCTTACATAAGGGTGTATGGGGTGGAGTGCGGGGAAGGCGGGCGGTGACCACTCACCGCGCGATAACACCGTCGCCAACCCCACCTTTCATACGGTAAACTCAAAAGAGCGGGGTATTATCACTGCGCATGGAAGAAACAAATTTTGACCGTTGGGCGAGTTTCATGGGGAGTGGAGAGAAGAGGAGAGGGGGTCACCCTTATGTTTAAGTACAAAATGGGGAGTGGAGAGAAGAGTTGACATGGTAAAGTATGATTGGCTGTGGTAGAGAGGGGACTACTACACACAAGTGGAACGCTCCTTACACCCTAATTTTGTTCCAAAAAACGGAAAAACCGAACCGTTTATAAAACCGAAAAAAATAAAACCGAGACCAAATATTTTAGTTACAATTTAGGTTTTACAATCAAACTAAACCGAACGGTACACACCTTGTGCTATATAAAAAAAGAGAAAAGTGCTCGGATAGTTCCTGTGGTTTGCCCATTTTTGACCTTTATTCCCTAACTTTATAAAATTACAGTTATAGTCCCCAACTTTTGCAATTTCGTTCCCGGATAGTCTCTGGCGCGGATGGGGGTTAGTTTTTGGTGTTAAGTTGATGTGAAATGACAAAAGTACCCTCTCTCTTAAAAATAAAAGTTAAAAAAAAAGAATACAACTGAACATAAGTGGGCCCTACCTAAATAATAAAAAAACTTTGTGGGCTCCACCCCTAACCTCTCATCTTTTTCATCCCATCACCACCTTTAACCACCATATCACCACTCACCTCCACCATAACCACCACCTGCAACTCCATTAAATCCAACCCCTCTTTAAATATTTTCCATTCATCCCTACTAACACAAAATTTCAAACCAAATTTTGAGACCAAAGGATGGAGCTAGCTGAAGCCGCTTCAATTTCAAAGATCCTCGACGGAACAGTAACCTCGCCGACATATCACAATTTTTTTAAAGGTAAATTTCAGTGTCCGATCACAATTGCCCTCAATGAAACAGATCCTCGCCAGAGCCGTTTCAATTTCAGAACGGAACTATAGTTATAGGAGTCGTAGCACGGGCTACGGCTCAACCTCGTATTCAGAGTGGTTTTTTACTATATATCAAAAAAAAAAAAAAACCAAATTCAAAATAGAAATAAAAAGACAAAATTGAGGAAATTATCACTTATGGACCATATTCATCACTTACCCTGTTACCCATTCTTAACCATACAACTTGTCCCAAACACAATAAATCACAGGTCTCATAAATCACAATCAATCACCAACAATGCCTTCAACTATCAACAAATTCAGATAAAATATTCAAATCAAAAAGACCCATCAATCAGATTTAAATTACCTTAGAGTTTACCACCAAGGCCTCCAAACTTCATCTGGGCATCACTTTGTCTCTCTAAGGTGCTCTTTGTTTTTGTAGACATAAATTGTCTGCAAGCTGATTTCATCTGTTTTTATGTCTGCAACTGAAGATGTGGTCTGAAGATCTGTAAGTTGAAAATATAAGACTGTTTGTTTTTATAAGTTGATACCGGTCTGAAGTGCATCAAACAATGACGAAACATTCACATCCCGCTTCGATCCAGCGGAGGAGAAGAGGGAGGTCGGAGAAGGAGCTGGTCACCGGAGGAGGAGGGAGGTCGCCGGAGGAGGGAGGTCGGAGAAGAGGTAGGTCGCCGGAGGAGAAGAGGGAGATCGCCGGAGGAGGAGGTAGGTCGCCGGAGGAGAAGAGGAAGGTCGGAGAAGGAGAAGGAGCGGCGGTGGGAGGGGCTGATGTTTGAGGGAGGAGAAGAGGGATGTGTGAAGATGTTTTAAGAAGGGGGTCCATAGCTTATTTTTAAGATGAAAAAAGATGAGTTAAGATCTGTTTAAAAAATAAAACAAACAGTCTTCAAGGGTAACGTCTGCGCGTCTGCAGACATCAGCCCCCTTAAAGATGTTTGAAGAAAAAACAAACACCCCATAAATCAACCATTTCTTATCTACTTAACAAAAAAAACTAACCTCATTCGCATCAGAGACTATCCGGGAACGAAATTGCAAAAGTTAAGAACTATAGCAATAATTTTAGAAAGTTAAGGATTAAATGTAAAAAATGAACAAACTACGATAATATCTGCCTGACATTTTTCTAAAAAAAATAAAATAAAATAAAATAAAACAATCATTTATTTCCAGGTATTGAACCCTAAATCCTCCTCAATTGGAACCATCAGTCCAAACAGATCAGACCCTTCAATGAGTTCAGATTCGAGTTGTTTATCATTCTCCGACGAAGAAGGCCAAAACCCTAACATCCATTCAATCGATCACTCGCTTGATGCCATAGAAAACCAGTTGTCTTCGATCGCATTCAACTCTTCAATCGACGAAGAAACCCCATCGGTTGCTAATAATCACCACGAACCTGTCACAGAGATCACCAATGGATCTAAGAATGAAATCCGAAGCGAAATGCGGAGAAATTCGTTTGGAGAGAGTAACAATAACGTGTCTGTAAATGATGATATTCAGGAACATCGGAATAATGTGAGTGATGGTGGAGAGTTGTTGGATTCTGTTCAATCACAGCGGGTTCCTGGTAAAAGGCATATTCATGAGGTGAGTAATTGTAATTCTACATTCATAACATTGATCAAATCTTAATTTGGGATTGTTTTATGCTCGTAATATGTTTACATTTGTTGGTGGTATTAGACTCTAGTGTCGTTTTATGTAATTGGGTTTTACAATGAGAAATCATAGTCAAAGATCAAACTAGTTAGAAAAGTTGGAAAATAGCTATGGTTTTACACCCGAAGTTAAGTGCCATAATGTAGTTTGTATTTGGTCCTTAGACCATGTGTAGTGGTTACACCCCACCCTTGGGCGTTTTGCGCCATGTGGCAGCCCAGCAATGGGGCATTATGGGGCGTTTTCTAAATTTGGTGAGTGGGCGTGGAATATACTAATATAGCACGCCGGATCTGATTTGGAGCAAAAACACGCCCACGGGGGCGGAGGTGGTGGCGTGTTTGGGGCAAGAACACGCCCCCTACGCATGGTCTTAGGGTTGTAAATGAGCCGAGCTCGACAACTCAATTCGAGCTGGCTCGGCTCGAGCTCGAATTTCAAATCGAGCTGAGGTTTGAGGCTCGAGCTCGACTCGATTAAAATTCGTGCTGGCTCGGCTCGATCTAGCTCGAACTAACAAAGAACCACAAAATTTACTACTTAAAAAGCTCTAAAAATGAATCTCTTCATAGACTAAGGGTCATAATTGCAAATTAATTTAACCAAATGATTAAATATGCAAGAATGTGAACAAAAAAATGAAGAATGTGGGACAAAGAAATGAAGAATGTGAACCTTATCAAGCCAACTCACGAGCTCACGAGCCGAGCCAGGCCAAGCTCGAACTTGGCTCGTTTATAAACCGATCTGAGCCGAGCTGGCTCGTTTACAACCGAGCCAATTTCGAGCCGAGTTTTTTTCGAACTTTTTTCGAGCGAGCTGCGAGCCACGAGTTTTTTGAACACCTGGTTGTTATACAATTACACATACATACTCGTTATTGATTTTCTCAATTATCCGTTTGAATTTTCGTGAGTACCAGCGAAATAGTTAAATATGAAAGTGTTGATTTTTAGAGATATCCAAGTATTTTTAATTGAAAAGCCAACGAAACTCCGATAATATCTTTAATGAATTTGAATTAATAAGGAATAATGTGCAGGATGATGCTTCTATGTCTTGGAGAGAGAGGAAGAAGCACTTTTTTGTTTTGAGCAACTCCGGAAAACCTATTCTTTCAAGGTAGGCATTTGGTTTTCAATATTTTTTTTATGATATGTATTAACTGTTGTATTAGAGAAAAAAGTGTTGCATTCATTTCTTTAATCTTGTTTCGGATTGACTTCCAGATATGGAGATGAACACAAACTAGCAGGATTCTCAGCAACTCTACAAGCCATCGTTTCCTTTGTGGAAGACGGGTAATATATTAGCATCCGGTTTTTCATTATTTGTTTGCTTATCTTTTCAAAGATTAATAAGAGCCTGCGGTTGTTTGCTCCATTTGTTTCTTTTTAGGGGAGACCATATTAAATTGGTTAGGGCAGGAAAACACCAGGTCAGAAATGTTTATTTTTTACTGAATATATCATAATCAAATGATATGTGATTATGATTATTGTGGTATACAAATACAGGTGGTTTTTCTTGTGAAAAAGCCTATCTATTTAGTTTGCATAAGCTGTACTGAGGAGCCTTATGAGTCACTAAGGGGGCAACTGGAGCTTCTTTATGGTCAGGTAGGAATGTATGTTGCTTCCCATCAACGTGTCTAATAAGTTTATCTCGATACGTTCTGATTAGCATTTTAAAATTTTAATCACTTGAATTTTAATGCAGATTATACTTATTCTTACAAAGTCTGTAAATAAATGTTTCGAAAAGAACTCTAAGTTTGACATGACACCTTTGCTTGGAGGCACGGATCTTGTGTTGTCATCTCTTTTCCACTCTTTCAGCTGGTACGTTTTTCCCTATTTTAACTGCTTATTTATTAGTAGCTTATTTCAATCGATAAGAAACCTGTACCTGTACCGACTATTTGATTCAGGAACCCTGCCACTTTTCTTCATGCATACACGTGTCTTCCACTTCCTTACGCAACAAGGCAAATCGCTGGTGCGGTATTGCAGGACGTTGCCGAATCAGGCGTCCTCTTTGCAATGCTGATGTGTAAATACAAGGTCCTGTTTTGCAAAAACGAATATATTTTCTTCTTCGTTCTGTTTTAGCCTTTTAGGGATACCTTTTCAAAAACAACGCTAAAATGCAGGTTGTCAGTTTAGTAGGTGCGCAGAAAGCGGTACTTCATCCTGATGATATACTGCTACTCGCTAACTTTGTCATGTCATCTGAATCTTTAAGGCAAGTGCATCATTCACTCTTTAGAAATTGTAGAAACTATAAATGTAAATATAAAAAGTTATACGGCTCTGATGCCGCAATGTTATCTTTTTGATGCAGAACATCTGAATCTTTCTCGCCTATATGTTTGCCAAGATACAACCCCATGGCCTTTTTACTTGCTTATATTTATTATTTTGATGTGAGTTTCATACACGTATACACACACCCTTTAATAGAGTTAATTTATGCCGAATTTTTACTTTTTTAGTAGTGTAGATTTTTTTTTTCTATTTTAATCATTCACATTAAATATGTATGTGGCAGAATGATACGTACTTAGTGTTGTTGACATCAAGTTCGGATTCCTTTTTCCATCTTAAAGATTGTCGGTAGGTATTTTTATCACATGTTTTATGTTGGTTATCTTAATATTAGTTTTATACTAAGTGTTTTTTTGGGATCTGGCTTAATGTTGCAAGATATTCTACTAATATTTTTGTAGGATACTAATTGAAAAGGTTCTTGCGAAGTCTAATGTTCTAAGTGAAGTTCAGAGATCCTTGTCGGAAGGTGGCATGCGCGTAGAGAATTTACCTACCTACCCCTCAACTCGTTCCGAGTCATTATTACATTTGAATGAATCCAGACCAGCAACCGTACCTCAAGATAGATTACATGAATCAGTTTCAAGTATCGGTGGTCCAGCTGGACTTTGGCACTTTATATATCGTAATATGTCTCTAGATCAATATGTATCTTCTGAGTTTTCATCTCCAATCACTACTCATCGACAGCAGAAAAGGTAAGTAGTTGACATAAATATTTTTAATTCTAGTCAATAATTTTGCTCGTAATGATTGGGTTTTGTCTTCGTAGATTATACAGGGCGTATCAAAAGCTGTATGCTTCCATGCATGATAAAGGAACCGGACCCCATAAAACGCAGTTTAAAAAGGACGATGATTATGGTATCCTCAGCCACTTGTAAATCGTTTATTGATTGAAATCATAACCAAAATTTGAATTTTGGTTGATATAAATTCTACGGTTTCTTGCATTGCAGTTTTACTATGCTGGGTCACACAGGATTTTGAACTATACGCAGCGTTTGATCCCCTCGCCGACAAGGTTAGGATCATTAATAACCTTTTCGGAAGCTCTTGTTAACTGATCAGAATGGGAAAAAAAATTACCTATTAAATTCCGTTTCGAGTTTGCAGGGTTTGGCCATAAGGATATGCAACCGCGTGTGCCAGTGGGTGAAAGACGTGGAGAATGAAATCTTTTTGGTGGCAGGAACCCCTTTCACCTGGTGATCTTTGATCATATATTCCATTTGTTTATGTTACTCTTTTTGTAGAACCAAACATAACATCTCAATTCTTTCTAGACACAATTGTATTGTATCATCAATATATTCTCACAAACAAAGCCCAGCCCACTTATGAAAATGTTGTTTCTTGTTACTAGTGGGCCGCTCTCAGGCACACAGATGGGCTTGGGCTCGGGCTCGGGCTCGGGCTCAACACAGCCCAGATGTATTTTATATTGTAAGTTGAAAATATGTCAATTAAGACATGATATGCTGGTTGTTGAGGTAGCAAATGCAATTTAATTTGGTCAAAAAGGATGAGGCATCAGAAAGCACTTGATTATCAATCAGAATGACCTCATTTGTTACAATAAAAACCAAGAGTAGTTGGTCAGTATACATCATCAGCATCACCCATGATAAATGTACAACTTTTGCATCATATGATACAAGTAGCTAAGCCTTGTTATTCTAGAGTTTGGTGATTTCCACTCTGGTAATAATATTATACAAATTGAATGAAACTGATCCACACATGAACAGTCTCCATCTTTATCGCCTTATAAGTACTGCTGACGATTTGACCTGTCCATAGTACAAATGTTATTCCTAAAGGTACAAGATACACATACATGTGTCTCTCTATTTTGCATTTGCTTTCGGTTTTGCTGAAACAAGAACAAGTACCTACCATTCATGAATGAGCCTTGAGAATTGAGATTACTCAAAATTGTAAATGGTTAGTTTATAGTCAACTAGTCATTAACACATGCCACCAAACACCCTTATGATCATAGTCAAAGTTAAAACCAAAAGGAAGTCAAGGGGATTGATAGTATGTGATTTGAATTCAGAATTCATTATGTTTTGAGTGGGTGTAAGATCAAAGATTTTCCATGTTGCTACAATGTGTACAAAATGCAATGAAAATTGTACCAAATTTGACCAATATGCTTTGAAAAAGATTATACTCAAATATGTTGCTTCAACAACACCTCCCCAACAACCAAAAACATGTTAGTGGGATCTTTACTTTTCTTTTGAAACTATTTGTGGGTAAAATGCTTTATGGTGAAAAAGAAAAGAGACAAAGGCATGCAACAAAATAGTGGAAGGGCAAACTTTGACATCATGTCTAATGGTACTACACTTCAAGTGTAACATGCAAGCAATGTTTGAGTAAAAACCAACACCACCTTGTGAGTGTGTTGGTATATTCTAGTATTTATCAATGCTTAATGTTAAAATAATAATCATCTTATTGTTAAAAGATTATTAGATAGATAGATGATTTATACACCTTATTCTCTAACATGTCTCAAACATTTTTCCTTTGCCACTTTTAATTCATATGACAAACATTTGTTTGCCTGTCGTCGTGGGCTAAAAGTACGAATAACATGCTTGTAATATATACATTAATTAGGACCGTGTAAAATTTACTTGTTTTCAACCTAAAATATTATATATATATATACACACACAAAACTGATAACTATTAAATAACTAGATCAACGAGTCACTTTTTAATTTTTAGATTATATTTCAAGAGACAATTGAAATAATAAGATCTCTCCATCGTAGGTCTCTTCTACTCTATGAATCACGGATGTTCTCTTCTTTTTGTTCATTGTATTCAATTTCAAAATGGCGGTTTCGTTTAATTCCTAATTATTTAGTGTTTTAATTTAGGGTTATTGGATTTTATCAACCCCAACTATCGGCTATTGGCCGCTGCCACCCTCAACTATCACTTTGACGCCTGTCACCCCCAACTTAACACTTAGTGTGTTCTGTCACCACGTCGATAACTAATCACTAACTTTTGATCATGTTTTATACTTTTGGGGGTGTCATAGGGATCTTAGGAAGGTTTCAGGGATTTTTGGACACTCCGTAAGGTATAGTAACAAGCTCAAAAGTTAGTGATAAGTTAACGACGTGGTGATAGAACAAACTAAGTGTTAAGTTGGAGGTGGCGAGTGTCAAAGTGATAGTTGGGGGTGGCAGCGGCTAATATCCAATAGTTAGTGGTGATAAAATCCAATAACCCTTTAATTTAAACCAAGTTAAGTTTAGTGTAAGTAAAAAAGATTTTCTAAAAGTTTTAAAAAATTGTATTTGTGAAATTAAAGTAACCTCTTGATATATTACTACAAGAATATTGTGTAAAAAGTTTTCGGCACATTTACCTCGTTGTCAACTAGCAATCACTGCTTGAATAACTACTTTACATTAGGTTTCACATATTCTTTTTGTTGAGTAAACTATTATTCTTTTCATAAAAAATTACAAAAAATGATTATTGATTTGACATAATACCCCTAAATCATTCTTCTATAACTATTTTGATCTCTCACTTTGATATTCTCCCTCTTGAGCCATTAAATCCATAACGTGTGAGCCATGTGACATAAAGGTTCAAGGTTGACATCGTTTAAGCCATGTAGCAAAACAATACAAGCAAACCGTACGAGTTATATCATTCGCCTTCGTTGGATTCAGTTATAGCGGTATTTTAGCGATTAAAAGTTTAAAACTAAACCCCTAAAGATTTAAAACCTCCAACTTGAAAACGTGTCCAAGGATCACCTTAGCTTATTTTTCAGCTAGAAGGGCTATGGATGAGATTGATTACCATGATCCAAGTTCCCTTTAGAAGAGTTAGTTGCTCATACTAGCGGGTTAAGCCCCTCTGTCTTTATCAAAAGACCTTAGGCTGGTCAAGATTATAAATACACAAAAAAATCTTCTAGAAATTGCAAAATAATGATAACTAGCTAAGTAGCTAGACATGTAGGTTTACATATAATCAGGGGACCAAACTTGTACTTTTGTCATCAATAATTTGTGAAGACAAATGTAGAAGAGAGGTGGGTGGGGCCACGTCTCCACTTGAATTAAGCCACACCAACCCATCAAACCAATTTGCTCATGTCACCGTTTCTTTTTCCTACACACATACGCAATAGGTGGGCCGTTTGGCCCAGTTAACAGGGCCCACGGGACCTACTTGGACCGAGATTGGGGCTGGGTCCCACGTACTGAAGAGAAGGCCAGTGCCCATTTATTCGCTTTACTATGACAGAAAAAGCAATACCCTCATCATGGATGTGAGATGGTAACATTTAATAATTAATTATAATATAATAAAATTAATGCATACAGAAGAAAATTGCCTCAAAGATTATTAGTGTAATTTATTAGTATAATTTAAGAGGGTAAAACGATAATTTGATAGATCAGATAGGCTTATATGATAATCACACCGTAATCTTAAATTTAACATACTTAAATCTTAAACCTGTAATCTTATATACACCGTATAGATTAATTATATAATGTTTTCTAGTCGCTCAAATTCTAAGAAATCCAATTTGTTAGTCATAACCCCGAAGTTTTTATGATGTAGAGTATTTTGCATAATCATTTTGCAATTAGAAAACTCTAAACAATAAGATCATTGTATCGATCTATGCCTTATCTTTTAAGATGAATAAACTGTGTATTAAATCACTTTTGTGAGCACCACCAGAGAATATATTATAGACAAATAAGTTAATAAACAAAAGGAAAAGGCCAAAATAAAATAAAAGTAGATTGGAGACAAAGTGGAAGGATGTTGATTCATTCCCATCAATACTTTAAAGTTGAGAAACAATTGAATTTGGAAAAACAATCCATTTTGACTTTTTTTTATTCATCATCATGCCCCATTGATTGCACTCCTTGTGTCTTACTCTTTTTTTATGGACGGAACAATCGAATTTTATTTACCTTTATATTTATAATAACTCACACTAATATATATATTTTTATATCTTGTATTATTTGCTGACAATAAGATTCTATCCAACACTGTATTAGAGCAGTATAGATACCATAGCTTGTTTTTTTAACTCTCTCCATAACTTGTTTCTATGATTTCAAAATTTCATGCACTAATGAAATTTGTGTTTCCCATGCTTGTGAACATCCTTGTGTGGTTTCTGTTTGGTTTGTCTTTTTTAATTTTTTTATATAGGGATTGAAATTTGAATCATCTCAAGCTTCTAGATGATATTCAAAATACTTTTGTTTTTAGGAGAAATGGATTTTATCACCCCAAACTAATTAATTTTGCCTGTTGTTACTCTCAACTTTCACTTTGTCTCCCACCACCCCCAACTTAACATTTGGGTTGCTGTGTCACCCCGTCGTTAACCAGGCACTAACCAAGTTAGCTTTTTTTTTTTTTTTTGGCTAATGTGGCCAATTTTTTATGACACATCTTGTTTTTAATGAGATGGCAAGGTGACGTGGATCTGGAGTAAAAAAATGAATGAATAAATTCTAAATCTCCCTCTCACCACACCCACCCACCATTGCACCTCCACCATCACCACCAAACCACTCACCACCGCTGCACGTCCACTGTCACCACCACAACCGCTCACCACCACTACACCTCTACATCACCATCACACTCACCCATTTAAAAACCCTAAATCAATCCCACAATCATTTAATTGAACCACTCATCATGACAAACATTGTTTCCATATAACACTCCACCTCAAACGAAATCCCATTACCTAATTTCGTGAACAAATAGGAAGACAAATCCCTAACTCCGTCAACAGAGCAGCAACGATATGATTACCATAGCTGGATCTAATCGTGCACGACTATCTCGCTAGAAGCGACATCTAGTCTGAACCATAGCCAGATCCTTTTCTTTCTGTTTCAGACTCTCTGTAGCCGGAACCCCGTCTCTCTATTTCAGACGACGATGATGGCAAAAAACAGTTCAATTCTGGAAACGGATTTATTTGCAACGCGCATGTAAGTCCTCCCTTCACAGGCAATCTCCATCCAATTTTAAAGTACAAAGCGCCAACCGATTGGATCAACAAAAACCCTAATAATATCCGCTCTCTTGAAATCCGGTCACAAATCACGAAGAAAGATGGAGATGGAGGGTTGGGCGTGGGGAAGAGACAGCGGAGTGATGATGGTAGGTGGTGTTTTGTGGCGGTGGTGGCAGGTGATAGGGTGGTGGTCGGTGGAGGTGATGGTGGTGGTAACGTTAGAAAGATAGGGGAAAGGGGGTGGGGCTTGGGGTTTCATAAAAAAAAATCTTTTTTATTTTTATTCTTAATCAGATCTAAAAAGAAAACACATTTAAAAAATATAATATATTACAAGTCATCATGCCACGTAAACAAAAATGGCCACATAAAAAAAAAAAAAAAAAAAACTCACTTGGGTAGTGCCTGGTTAACGATGGGGTGACACAACAACCCAAATGTTAAGTTGGGGGTGATGATAGTCAAAGTGAAAAGTAGGAGTGACAACAGAAAAAATTGATTAGTTTGGGGGTGATAAAATCCATTTCCCCTTGTTTTTAAGTTTGTTCTTCTTGTATTGGTTTATCTACCATGGGACTACATGCCATCTATCACAACTAGGTTGGAACTTGGAAGTATAGTTTCAAATCATGATTAAATTATTCTTTATTAGAGAAGAGATTCATAAGGGTAATAAGGTAATAATCTTTTTAAATATGTTAATAATAAATAAAAAACGGTATTACTAAACATATCGCGCTCCTCTCACACATTTAATGGACTCCTCCCATGTTAAAATGTAATATCCCTCTGAGGGTACATACCTCATATATAACTCATTAATTATTTAACACTTGGTTTCTTGTTATCCTCTCATATGGATTACATACCTCATATGTAACTCATTAATTTATTAACACTTGGTTTCTTGGTATATAACTTATTATACCTTATGTTTTTGTATTGTATGATGTGAAACAAGTTTTGGAGCCAAGGTCTTATTAGTAGTAGCTTCTCGATGTATGAAATGGAGGAAAGACTAGCCATCTTCTCATCCATCCTGGGCCATAATTTTTGAGTGAGATATTAGTGTATACGTTTTTGTTTGGTTTGTTGGTATATACATCTACTCTACATACCAATCAGAAACAACAATTGTCTTACATATAAATACCACCTAACCTTGCATTTGCAAAAATCTAAACCACATCATTTTTGTGAGGGTCGATCATTGTACCACTACAATCCTCGGTAATAGATGTGTCAAACACATCTAATCATCATGTTTAACATATAGTTATTTATGACTATTCATTTTAATTGTTCAAGATAGACAAATATTGTTGATTTTGACATGTTATAATTCGAATAGCTTGGTTTAGTAAATAATATTAGCTTATGTGAAATTGAAATTCATTTATTAAAACATTTAAATTACTCGGATGCTCATAGGGTTCTCCCAAATTTCAACTTTAGTTCTTACTTTTTTTAAATCATGTGGTTTACAAGCAGGTAAAGTTGGTGCTTCTCGGTTGGATGACAATTATTTAGTAAGGTAAATAGTAGAGATTATGTTTGGCAAAACTAGCTGGTAGCTGGAAGCTGGAAGCTGGTGGCTGGTAGCTGGTGGCTGGTAGCTGGAAGCTGGTAGCTGGTAGCTGGAAGCTGGTAGCTGTTGCTGTAGCTTTTTAGATATTAAGGTGTTTGGCAGAGTAGCTGAAGCTTTTAATAAAATGTATAAAATGACCAAAATGGGCATAAATAAAAAAAACATAATACTAAACGTAATCACACACACACAAACACACACACACACACACACACACACACATATATATATATATATATATATATATATATATATATATATATATAAGTTATTTCTCAAATGAATAAAACATGGTCATTTTCAATTAAATAAAACATAGTTATTGACAAACACTCATAACATAATATAATACTATTACATCATTAATGTCGTGCATTCCATATCAAAGTAGCAATTTCGTTGCGAACATGTTTCATCTCATTCGATGTTCCTTCAAATAGACCGCTATTGCTTGTGTCATGGTTATGAACATCATGCAGTTCATCTCGTGGTATGTAGTTTGGATGTTGCTCCATTGCAGTAAATATGAAATCTTCTTGATAATTACGTATATAGTTGTGCAATGCAAATGTAGCCATGATAACATCAATTTGTGTTTGCACGCTATACTTGGGCATTTTACCAAGTATCTTAAATCGTTTCTTCAAAATTCCAAATGACCTCTCAATATGACTTCGTAAAGATGAATGTGAACGGTTGAAAGCTTCTTGCATATTATTCGGGGGCTCTCTTTGAAATTGAGATTGATGGTATCTTGTCTTGGAATATGGTACAAGGTATCCTTTTCTATCTGGATATCCTTTATCAACCAAATAATATCTACCTGATAAAGGAGTCGAAAAATAAAAGGCATTAGAATTTATTAAAAATAACATGAAACAATTCCAAATATATGTGCAAGTAATTCGAAATATTACCTTCAGGTGGTTGTGGGAAGTTGAATTTACTATTTTGGGTCGCGTTAATGAAAACGCGCGTGTCATGTGCTGATCCCTCCCATCCGATCGATACGAATGTGAAACACATATCGAAATCACATGTTGCCATTACGTTGAAAGTTGGTACCCCTTTTCTACCAATATAAGGTAGTTGCTGACTCTCTGGGATGCAGGCCCCTATGTGTGTACCGTCAATACATCCAATACAATCCTATATATAATTTGAACATTAGTCAAGTAACAAAGTACACAAGTAGGAATGACATTAATCAATTTCATACCTTGAAATACGGCATGTATCTTTTGTCATTCAAGATTTGAGGTGGTACGAATTGAAAAGTTGGATCTTTTGGTTTTATAACGTCACGTGCTAGACCTTGAAAACCTTTACCTCTACCAGCTATTGCCTCTAGAACTTCATGAAAGGCTCTACTAATAGTCTCCCCAGAACGTTGAAAACGCTCCCCAACATCCCTGTTAGATAAACCCAATGCCAATGTATATAAAAATATCCCCACCTTCTCACAAGTTGACATTCTATCACTCGACTGCAATCCATAGTTTGATTCAAGCTCTCTACATAATTTCGTAAATACGTTTGGATGCATTCTGAATGCATTTACACATCGTATAGGATTGTCATTTAAAACTTCCATCATCCAAGCCTGTCCCGTTTGAGGTGATGTCATGCATGGTTCCTTGTGCATATGCTTATAATAGTATGCAGCAACTAGATCACATGTATAGGTTGAATCCAACAAAAAATTATAGCAATGCAGTTTGTGCTTCTTCTTGCTTGTTTCATTATTCATTGTAACCCTGATAATAAATTCAATATCAGCTTAACATATAAACACTTTAATAGCTAAATTATAAATGGATAAATAGCTTAACATATAGTCATATCACTAAAACATCAAGGTAAAAAACAATAAATCAATCCAAAAGCAATAAAGTTCAAACAAATAGAAACAATAATGTCTTCGTAACATGTCCTCAAAGAAAACTTTGGTCGGTGAGCCTTTGCTTTCGTTGCAGCCACGCTAACCTACCATGATCATGTGGCACATTTATAAACATTTCTCTTTTCACGGGATCTTCAAATAAATCCATTGCAAATAACCACAACTCCTCATCTTCTCTCAGTAATCCTGCATCTACCATCCGGCTAAGCAAACCCATAGCAGCTTCAATACTAAACTTAGTACTTTGATTGAGTTTGGAAGAATCTGATTCTAATATTTCTAGAGCACGTTGTTGATTCATACTACTTTGAGTTAAATGTTCTTTAAGTATTGAAGCTCCCAATGATTATCTCCCTTTGCGTTTCATCTTAACTGGTTTAGGCTTAGTGTTTACTTTAGTAGACTTTTCAAAATTTTTTGCAACCTCACTTGGGCTTAATGTTGATGAATCATGTTGACTTACTTCATTCAAAAAGTCACCAAAGAAATTGTTACCTCCCTCAACATTGTCATCCTCAAGGTTCTCAACATGCACCTCATTGAATGTATTTGGCTCCATAGAGGGTGCCACACAACTTTCCTGTCACACCCCAACCGATGGCGGAATCATCGGGGCGCGGCACTAGGCGAATCAGATTGCTCAAGAGAATCCATAACAACTATATTGCGATAATATTTATTACATTTGTCATCCCATACTAACAAACAATACAATCACGTAAGTTATCACGGATTTCTTGTCCTCTCGAACAATTCAAATCCGACAACCTAGATTTTAGATGCGTTTCTAGACTTCCTAGCTTGATTTGATGTAAACTTCGGCTAAACCTGCAACATACGTTGAAACTTTGTCAATACAAAAGTATTGGCGAGTATACAGGGTTGATATGTGTAGTATGATAGATTAAAAGTGCTGCGAATTTCCACATGCATAAACGTAATACACGACATATATACTCACAAAACTGATACTACCAGCTAAGTCCTCGATGCTCGACTCTGGCATAACTAGACCCCGTCGGGCGAAATAGTACTATACTAGTCTTGGTGGGACGTCACGAGTATAAGTCCTAGCATACATGCAACTAGCATCACGTATATCTATGCAAACAGTTATTCGCAAGTGATAAATAGTCCAATTAAATCGTTCGTTTGATAAGTTTGGTTTTTATGGAACGTATGTTACACCCAAAATTCGATAAAAGGGGTCAAGTATACTCACAGCGCGTATTCGGTTAGGTTAGCGGAATCGGTGCCGGAGAATGTCCTGATTTCAGATAATTTACGTGAGTGATAGATTACTATGCGTTAAACGGTATCGATTTGCGTGAAATCGGGCGAAATTGGGTTAAAATTGGACAAAATGGTGAAATTGGGCTGGCCCAGTCGGACAGGCCACTCGATCGAGTGGGCCTGGTCGGTCGGATGGGCCTGGTCGATCGGACGGGCCTGATCGATCGAATGGGCCGTTCGATCGAATGGGCCACTCGATCGATTGGCCTGTTCGATCGAATGGTCCACTCGATCGATTGGCCTGTTCGATCGATTGGGCCACTCGATCGGTTGGGCCACTCGATCGACTGGTCCAGTCGATCGATTGGGCTGTTCGATCGATTGGTCCGCTCGATCGATTGGGCCGCTCGATCGGCCATTCTGTTCGGCTGTTTTCGAAGATTTTTCGAGCGTTCTTCGGCGTTTTGGGTCGAGACGTTATGATGAGGTGTTAAACAACTGAAATCCCGTCAATTCCGTGCATAGATCTGATGTAAAAACCTTGATTTTACTTAGGAAATGCCCTGGATCTGAGTTGTTCTTGATGATATGAGGTCAACACTTGAAGTTCATAAGAACTTTGTGATGAAATCTATCCGAACATCCCAAATCCGTGGCCCTTTGATTAGAAAAACATTGATTTGGTTGAGATTCGTGAAGAATCGTACGTAAATCATCCGAATCTGAGTTGTTCTTCATGGGATGACATCACCTTTGAAGAACTTTGTGGTGACATCACCTTAGAACAGCCCAAATCCGTTGATTTCACGGTTGAAAATTGGGATTTGAAAGATAGGAAGATGAAGGATTGCATTTGGATCAAGAAAGTACAAGATTCGGGTTGAAAACTTACAAGAATCGGAAGAAATCGAGAGATTTGAGGGCTGGAGCGTCTTGGTCGGTTAGGAGCAGCAACACAAGTGTTTGGGAGTGAATGGAGGGGTATTTATAGGCAAGGAAGGGGAAAGGAAGGCAAAACAGCAGTTGGATCGGCTGGCCCAGTCGATCGGCTGGCCCAGTCGATCGGCTGGCCCAGTCGATCGGCTGGCCCAGTCGATCGGCTGGCCCAGTCGATCGGCTGGCCCATCCGATCGGCTGGTCCATCCGATCGGCTGGTCCATCCGATCGGACTGGCCCATCCGATCGGACTGGCCTATCTGATTGGGCCGGTCTGACCAATTGGACTAGTCTGATCGAATTGATCCGTTCGGAAGCCTTTTGATCCCGTTTTTGGTGCGATTTCGACGGTTTAAGCCATATTTTTATATATTTATATAATTATTAATTTATTTATTATAATTAATCACAAAAGGGCCGTATATACGTATTTATGTATCCAATTCTCAGTGCGGTGATCGAGTTACGCGTGCCTTCGAGTGCGTTCTTCGATGTGATGTGCCACAATGATTATCGGGGCACCACTTACTCATATTGCCATCATCGTCATGACGGTTAGAGTCATAGTACTCACCCGATAACCCTCGTTAGCGTTGATTACTCACATTTTGACACCTCACGCTCATCGAGAAGGGTAGTTTAGGCCCATATTCGACATCATCGTGAGTGTTATGCAAAATAGGTTTGTAATAGCGATAGAATATGCGTAATTATTCGATTATACTTCGATTTAGCGATAAAATTGGTATGATTACATTATGATCCGAATCTCCGGTGCTAGGCGTAACGAGTGTATCGAGTAGTAACAACGCACAAAGGTGCGGGTTGTTACAGTATCCCCTCCTTTAGGAAATTTCGTCCCGAAATTAATCCAGTAGTAGGGTCGTACGGGTTGATGCGATTGATGGAAGGGATTAATAGCGTCTAGACAACGAGCGATTGATTACGATTCAACAAGCGAAGACAGAGGGAAATATACGATTCGGTTACTTAGAAGTGATAACACACATATAAAAGCAATCCCATAGCGTTTTAAACTTACCAATACTCGATTAATCTCCGAAGTAAACTAAGAAAAATCTCCTCACGGCGCGGTGTTGACCGTTTTCGATGTCCACGCCAGCGCTATGGGGAGGGTTTTGTTAATTGATAATAGGTTTTGAGTTTTACATTTTAAAAGAATTAGGTGGCAAAATAAGTTTTAAGAAAACTTTCCTGCAACGTGGGTTCGAGCTGAACTCGACTGTCGAACCCTCGTTCTCGGGAAGATTCCTGTCGGTCATTGCAAAGGTTTTTTTTAAGAAAAGAATTGGACTTATGAAATTTTCGTTGGGTACGGAGCCAAACTGATTCAATGTTTTCTCCCTGTTGCAAGGAATCTCACTTGTCCAACGGTTTTAAATAAATAAATAAAAATTTTATAAAAATAGGTTTTCCTTAATAGTATGGAAAAATAACTTACATCGGGCCCCACGTGGCACCTTCCCACAAAAGTTCGTTAATATGGTTAAAACACTTATATATAGGAAGTACCAGCGGCGTATCCACCATGCTTTACCCATATTAACTCTGTTTCATGAGGCAGTGTCATGCGTGCCGATAAGACACAGATAGAATTTCGATTCCCTTGATCCTAGCGATGAGGTGCTAGACCGAGTTTTGAATAGAAATAAGTTGGATGCAAACCAAGCGTAGGCAGCGGGTGCGAGTAGTCCGGTCGCACAACGCTGATATGGTATGCTTGGTTGGGCAACGAATGACACGATTTTGATTCGGGTAAATGAGATTTCGATTTGATTCCACACGAAGTTCGCATGGCACGTTTCCACAAGACTTGCTAATATGACAAACACCATGTTTCCATATTAGTTTTATCTTGTGAAGCAATGTCATGCACCCTAACATTACACCACCTGCGATGACTTCCAAGTAACATTCGAACATCGATAGACAATAGATTTCAACAGATTGATAAGCGACGATTGTTGCGTTGCGAGTGATAGACGATTGATTGAACTGATTACACCACGAATAGTACTAAGGCTAGCCCACACGGCCTTTTTCCACAAAGTCAACTAATATGGTCAAAACATCACCATGTTTCAACCTTGTTAGTTTCGTCTCGTGAAGCGAGGTCTTGTGCGCTAACATGACACGTAGAATGCGTGCATTGATAAGTAATAGCGAACCATGATAAGAGTATCGAGTTGGTGGATTAGGTGCGAGGCGCGTTAAGAGTGGAAGGCGGCGAGTGATTCTCGATACTCGTCTAGCGAATCCACAATAGACGATCCACACCAGCTGATAGAAGTTCACACAATCGACATTAACTAGCGTTAGAGATTTCTAGACAACACATGATGCGTTTGCGATTTCGAGCCACCTATCGAATGATTTGATTGCGAGATAGATCTGGCAAAACTGCGATTGATTTGCGTTCTAGACTTTACGACCAGTCTCGCGTTGCTCCAATTGCTCTCCGGGGTGAACTTACCCAAGTTCATCGATGTGGCAATTGCGTTGCGCACGCGGACTTACGAGGAGTCTCACAGTGATGCGATTTAGTTTGTTACGCCTTGAGATTGATTGTAGAGTGTCAAATTAACCATAATAGTATAATAGGTCTAATAACGTCCAACTCCACATGGCACTTTCTTCACGAAGTTTCGGTAGTATGGTAAAGCGTACCCCCGCGTCACCCCTACTACTTATGCCCCGTGCTTTGGTGTCACGTTTTGTTGACACGACCAAGACCCTTGACCGTGCTTTTAAACGTTATGGCACCATTAGAACTTCATTACGATCTCCGTGCACTGACCAAGGTAATCCCGTGTGCACCCGTGATTAGTTGTCCCTTGCACGTATACCGTAGCTCATTCTAAGAGTGTTATAGGGATAAAATACATAATATAGTACATAGTGCTAGCGTCTAGATAGTGCTCGATTGTAAGAGAAATAGAATCCACATACGATGATATATGAAATAAGTTCCAGAAATGATAGCGATAAGTCGTATTATTACAACAACATTAGGAAAAATAACGTTGTTGTGGATACTTGCGGAGACGGCGGTTGCTGATGACTTCCTCCCAGGTTACGGTCCGGTACGGCACTGCGACGTATAATGCCCATACCAATTGCAATTTGCGCAATAGCGACATTTTGCTTCTAGCGGGTGATGATACGTGCATGTGAAACACAGGGGATGAGATCCATTGTAAGCACGCTTAGACTGAACTGGAACTGATCGGAGAGGTTCGGGTTGCGGCAGTCCAGTTGTTGAAGAGTCTGGGCTCACGGTCCTTCGTTTGCGGCTCGGTTGGGCTTCTTGAGTTGATGCAGTGTCGTCCTCGGATTTGCCTGATGATTCGACGGAGACATTGTCGGAGCAATCCTTGGAAGAATCCTCCGAGGAGCTGTCAGATGAACCATCGACCGATTCTCCAAGGGAATCATCGGATGAGTTGATGAAGATTGCTTGATGAGCTCGTGTGACAGGCTTCTTGAAGGAGAATCCGTCCACGACCCGTTTGCTGTTGATCTCTGCGGCTAGTCGGTAGGCTTCTTCGATGGTAGTAGGTTTTGCAGCTTCGACAAAATCACCCACACACTCTGGTAAGCCACGAATATACTTCGCGATAGCTTTCTTTGGAGTGTCGACTTGACTTGGGCAGATTATGCTAAGCTGTTTGAACCTTGCTGTATAGCTCGCATTGTCACCTTCGGCTTGCTTGATTTCCCAAAATTCGTTCTCTAGCTTCTGGACTTCGTGAGGGGGGCAATATTCTTCCTTCATGAGCTCCTTCAGCTCACCCCATGAGAGGGCGTAAGCTGCGGAGATCCCACGTTTGTTGCGTTCGGCGGTCCACCAATCGAGTGCTCGTGATTGAAATACTCCGGTGGCGCAAGTAGTTTGAAGGTCCTCGGGGCACCCACTCTGACGAAAGGTAACCTCGATGGCATCGAACCACTGGAGTAATTGAGAAACATCTCCTTCACCCGTGAAAGGCATCGGATCACAGGCTTTGAAGTGTTTGTAGAGGAATGCAGATTCCGTCTTGACGTCTTCCGGGGCTCGAGAGTGGCTCTGAGAGTGCACTTGCGCGACAATTTGAGGAATGAGCTTGACCACTTCTTTGGTCACAATCGAGGCAATCCTCTTATCGGCGCGTCGTTGGGCCCTTCTCCTAGCTACTCGTCTCGAGATCGAGTTGTTGGAAGGCATCTAGACAGAAGGATTCGGAAGGAGATTCGATCATGATGATTTTTTAAACCTTTGATGCGATTTGATTCGATCAAAACTTGGTATAGAATTTAATTAAACACATAGGAGCCACATAGGAAAATTCTAGGTTCCTAAACTCTCACATAATTGATTCGTTTTGTATTTAATACATATATAGATATAGTTGTAGGTTATACATAGATATTGATTCAGAATTTGTGAGGACGTGACAAGAGAAATAGCGTAAGCGAATTCGAGTACTTAGGCGTTTGTTTTGTTGCGATCATTCGGTCTTTGTTTTAGATTGCGATGGCTGTGCAGGTTGTGCGCTTTGTAAATCGAGGTTCGTAAATTCGATAAATCGAGAAATCGGTAAATCGTAAAGCTTAAATTTGAAAACTCATAGACGTAAACCATACACGTAAAATTTAGATGGAATGCCTTGGGTGTTTAGGCGTTGACTACCCAAGTAACCCGACTATAACCAACAGGTTCGGGCATACGCGTTGACCTAGAGGACTCACGCTTCCACTGGGATGCAGCTCCTAACATTCGTCTCTCTAGTCTTCGCGCAGCCTGAGTCGTTGTTATGGTCGTGTCCTTGGTGAGAGCTTTTGTAAACCATTTTATAGAGTGGAACAGTTGATTAAGGTATGGGTTTCACCCCTGGCTTAACAACTTCGTTCCCATTGGTGGTGGCGCTCATCGAATTAAATTCGAGAGTTCCACTAGAATTTTGAAATGGAGACCTTTTGTCGAGATGCGGATGTCACTCCTGGCTCGACGAAGAGTTCTCGTGCTAGGAAGATACGCTGAGTGAGCGACCTTATCGAGAGTTCTTGGTTTTCACACCTGGTCTCGACTAGATCACTCGGTTTTATTGTACGAGTAGTTTTGAAAGCATGTGTATTGTGTCGGCCTTAGGAAAGGCTAAGTAACATTCTAGCCTTAGGAAAGGCTCTTTGTGTGAAGCTGTAGTATGCGGTGTTCACACAATAGTTGTAACTTTCAACAAATTGGATCGAGGGTAGCAAGTTGGCCCAAACAAACCCTAACGAGTTCGTAAGAGTCGGCCTGTAGGTACTTAGACTATAGACTAGGTCAATTTTTCTAAGACATCGACCCGGACTAGGTCGAGTCTCAAACTTTGCCTAATTCCCTATAGTTATGGCTCTGATACCAATCTGTCACACCCCAACCGATGGCGGAATCATCGGGGCGCGGCACTAGGCGAATCAGATTGCTCAAGAGAATCCATAACAACTATATTGCGATAATATTTATTACATTTGTCATCCCATACTAACAAACAATACAATCACGTAAGTTATCACGGATTTCTTGTCCTCTCGAACAATTCAAATCCGACAACCTAGATTTTAGATGCGTTTCTAGACTTCCTAGCTTGATTTGATGTAAACTTCGGCTAAACCTGCAACATACGTTAAAACTTTGTCAATACAAAAGTATTGGCGAGTATACAGGTTTGATATGTGTAGTATGATAGATTAAAAGTGCTGCGAATTTCCACATGCATAAACGTAATACACGACATATATACTCACAAAACTGATACTACCAGCTAAGTCCTCGATGCTCGACTCTGGCATAACTAGACCCCGTCGGGCGAAATAGTACTATACTAGTCTTGGTGGGACGTCACGAGTATAAGTCCTAGCATACATGCAACTAGCATCACGTATATCTATGCAAACAGTTATTCGCAAGTGATAAATAGTCCAATTAAATCGTTCGTTTGATAAGTTTGGTTTTTATGGAACGTATGTTACACCCAAAATTCGATAAAAGGGGTCAAGTATACTCACAGCGCGTATTCGGTTAGGTTAGCGGAATCGGTGCCGGAGAATGTCCTGATTTCAGATAATTTACGTGAGTGATAGATTACTATGCGTTAAACGGTATCGATTTGCGTGAAATCGGGCGAAATTGGGTTAAAATTGGACAAAATGGTGAAATTGGGCTGGCCCAGTCGGACAGGCCACTCGATCGAGTGGGCCTGGTCGGTCGGATGGGCCTGGTCGATCGGACGGGCCTGATCGATCGAATGGGCCGTTCGATCGAATGGGCCACTCGATCGATTGGCCTGTTCGATCGAATGGTCCACTCGATCGATTGGCCTGTTCGATCGATTGGGCCACTCGATCGGTTGGGCCACTCGATCGACTGGTCCAGTCGATCGATTGGGCTGTTCGATCGATTGGTCCGCTCGATCGATTGGGCCGCTCGATCGGCCATTCTGTTCGGCTGTTTTCGAAGATTTTTCGAGCGTTCTTCGGCGTTTTGGGTCGAGACGTTATGATGAGGTGTTAAACAACTGAAATCCCGTCAATTCCGTGCATAGATCTGATGTAAAAACCTTGATTTTACTTAGGAAATGCCCTGGATCTGAGTTGTTCTTGATGATATGAGGTCAACACTTGAAGTTCATAAGAACTTTGTGATGAAATCTATCCGAACATCCCAAATCCGTGGCCCTTTGATTAGAAAAACATTGATTTGGTTGAGATTCGTGAAGAATCGTACGTAAATCATCCGAATCTGAGTTGTTCTTCATGGGATGACATCACCTTTGAAGAACTTTGTGGTGACATCACCTTAGAACAGCCCAAATCCGTTGATTTCACGGTTGAAAATTGGGATTTGAAAGATAGGAAGATGAAGGATTGCATTTGGATCAAGAAAGTACAAGATTCGGGTTGAAAACTTACAAGAATCGGAAGAAATCGAGAGATTTGAGGGCTGGAGCGTCTTGGTCGGTTAGGAGCAGCAACACAAGTGTTTGGGAGTGAATGGAGGGGTATTTATAGGCAAGGAAGGGGAAAGGAAGGCAAAACAGCAGTTGGATCGGCTGGCCCAGTCGATCGGCTGGCCCAGTCGATCGGCTGGCCCAGTCGATCGGCTGGCCCAGTCGATCGGCTGGCCCAGTCGATCGGCTGGCCCATCCGATCGGCTGGTCCATCCGATCGGCTGGTCCATCCGATCGGACTGGCCCATCCGATCGGACTGGCCTATCTGATTGGGCCGGTCTGACCAATTGGACTAGTCTGATCGAATTGATCCGTTCGGAAGCCTTTTGATCCCGTTTTTGGTGCGATTTCGACGGTTTAAGCCATATTTTTATATATTTATATAATTATTAATTTATTTATTATAATTAATCACAAAAGGGCCGTATATACGTATTTATGTATCCAATTCTCAGTGCGGTGATCGAGTTACGCGTGCCTTCGAGTGCGTTCTTCGATGTGATGTGCCACAATGATTATCGGGGCACCACTTACTCATATTGCCATCATCGTCATGACGGTTAGAGTCATAGTACTCACCCGATAACCCTCGTTAGCGTTGATTACTCACATTTTGACACCTCACGCTCATCGAGAAGGGTAGTTTAGGCCCATATTCGACATCATCGTGAGTGTTATGCAAAATAGGTTTGTAATAGCGATAGAATATGCGTAATTATTCGATTATACTTCGATTTAGCGATAAAATTGGTATGATTACATTATGATCCGAATCTCCGGTGCTAGGCGTAACGAGTGTATCGAGTAGTAACAACGCACAAAGGTGCGGGTTGTTACATTTCCCCACTAGCAACTACATCTCCAAATAACTGATCCCACTCTTCTTGTAGTTGTATAGATGGTTGGTTATTTTGAATTGCTAGAACTTTCGGGTTTTCCTACACCATATAATGGTGAAACTTTAGTTATCATTATGACTAGAATATTATATGGTATTTAAATTTTGAATGAGTTATATTATGTCACCTGAATTTTTCTTTTCCACCATTCATCAGAACAATTAAGTTGCTTGGTACTTTCATTCCAACCTAGACCAGTCTCTCCATTCTTAAGTGACTTCCAAAGGTTGTACTCAAGTTACTAATATCATATGTATATAGTAAAATGATAAATAATACATCTAATAAACTTTTAGAAATTTATAATTTATTTTTAAATTTGTGAATTAAACTGTAATTTAACTTTGTTTTATTTAATGTAGTACGTAATTTTGTTTATATATTTATGAATTATACCATTTAAATATTATTAATAATTTACATTTAACAAATATAACTAGTTATTTTCCGCTCGTGCGTTGCGGCGGGACCCAATGACTACAAAAGGCGTGTCAGCAACGGCAAACAGATACCGAATATCAAAACATAAATAAAATGACATGGTAAGGATAGTCACTCCGTCATAAAAAATGATTTTAAATAACCTAATATATAATAATAGGACTCACACGTCCTACACGTTGGAAATTCGGTTGTTTTCAGTTCAGTTATTACGGTGCTAACACATTAAAATATGGATGAGCTCAGTACCGGTAACGGCAGTGAAAGTACCGATCCAGAAAATCATCGAAATTAGGTACCGGCATCGAAAATGCTCGGTACAATACGGTATGGTATTTGAAGGTAAAAATCAATAAATACAGGTATGGTGCTAGACCGGTGTCGAACCGAAAGTAACGATTCTGAAAACGCCAAAAGGTGGGTACCAAATTGGTACCGAAAATGATTTGGTATAGTAAATTTGGTACAGATACGATACCGGTTCATTTACAGAATTTGATACGATTTGCTCATCAATATTCAAAATATCCAAGTTAATTTTACATGCAACAATTCATTCATTACAGAAAAAGACAAAAAAGAAAGCAAAATAAGTTGTCGTGTATATAAAACCTCACTAAAACGAAATACAGTTTACTTACTGTGTGTATGAAAAGTAATTTAAACGGTGCAATTACTTGCATTGCTGCGTTGCTACAGGATTTGATGAGCTCGTTACCAACCGGTACCGAAATCCCCAAAAGTGGGTACCGGTACCGAATATACCTAGTATGGCACGATTCGGTACCGGTCGGTATTGGTACGGCACCGATATTTGAGGGTAAAAACCGGTGAATACCTGTGCGGAACCGGTACCAAAAAAACACCGGTTTGGTAAATTTGAGACCGGTACCTATACCCGATACCATCTGCTCGTCTCTTAATCATGTTACTAATTTTGTGTATATAAAACCTCATTCAAACTCATCTGCTCGGTACCGGTAACGGCAGCGAAAGTACCGATCCAGAAAATCATCGAAATTAGGTACCGGCATCGAAAATGCTCGGTACGGTATGGTATTTGAAGGTAAAAAACAATAAATACAGGTATGGTGCTAGACCGGTGTCGAATCGAAAGCAACGATTCTGAAAACGCCAAAAGGTGGGTACCAAATTGGTACCGAAAATGATTTGGTATAGTAAATTTGGTACCGATACGATACCGGTTCGTTTATAGGATTTGATATGATTTGCTCATCAATATTCTAAATATTCAAGTTAATTTTACATGCTACAATTCATTCATTACAGAAAAAGACAAAAAAGAAAGCAAAATAAGTTGTTGTGTATATAAAACCTCATTCAAACGAAATACAGTTTACTTACTGTGTGTATGAAAAGTAATTTAAACGGTGCAATTACTTGCATTGCTGCGTTGCTACAGGATTTGATGAGCTCGTTACCAACCGGTACCGAAAATACTGGTACCGAAATCCCCAAAAGTGGGTACCAGTACCGAATATACCTAGTATGGCACGGTTCGGTACCGGTCGGTATTGGTACGGCACCGGTATTTGAGGGTAAAAACCGGTGAATACCTGTGCGGAACCGGTACCAAAAAAACACCGGTTTGGTAAATTTGAGACCGGTACCTATACTCGATACCATCTGCTCATCTCTTAATCATGTTACTGATTTTGTGTATATAAAACCTCATTCAAACTCATCTGCTCGGTACCAGAAACGGCAGTGAAAGTACCGATCCAAAAAATCATCGAAATTAGGTACCGGCATCGAAAATGCTTGGTACAATACGGTATGGTATTTGAAGGTAAAAAACAATAAATACATGTATGGTGCTAGACCGTTGTCGAACCGAAAGCAACGATTCTGAAAACGCCAAAAGGTGGGTACCAAATTGGTACCGAAAATGATTTGGTATAGTAAATTTGGTACCGATACGATACCGGTTCGTTTATAGGATTTGATATGATTTGCTCATCAATATTCTAAATATTCAAGTTAATTTTACATGCTACCATTCATTCATTACAGAAAAAGACAAAAAAGAAAGCAAAATAAGTTGTTGTGTATATAAAACCTCATTCAAACGAAATACAGTTTACTTACTATGTGTATGAAAAGTAATTTAAACGGTGCAATTACTTGCATTGCTGCGTTGCTACAGGATTTGATGAGCTCGTTACCAACCGGTACCGAAAATACTGGTATCGAAATCCCCAAAAGTGGGTACCGGTACCGAATATACCTAGTATGGCACGGTTCGGTACCGGTCGGTATTGGTACGGCAACGGTATTTAAGGGTAAAAACCGGTGAATACCTGTGCGGAACCGGTATCAAAAAAACACTGGTTTGGTAAATTTTAGACTGGTACCTATATCCGATACCATCTGCTCATCTCTTAATCATGTTACTAATTTTGTGTATATAAAACCTCATTCAAACTCATCTGCTCGGTACCGGTACGGCAGTGAAAGTACCGATCCAGAAAATCATCGAAATTAGGTATCGACATCGGAAATGCTCGGTACAATACGGTATGGTATTTGAAGGTAAAAAACAATAAATACAGGTATGGTGCTAGACCAGTGTCGAATCGAAAGCAACGATTCTGAAAACGCCAAAAGGTGGGTACCAAATTGGTACCGAAAATGATTTGGTATAGTAAATTTGGTACCGATACGATACCGGTTCGTTTACAGGATTTGATACGATTTGCTCATCAATATTCTAAATATTCAAGTTAATTTTACATGCTACAATTCATTGATTACAGAAAAAGACAAAAAAGAAAGCAAAATAAGTTGTTGTGTATATAAAACCTCATTCAAACGAAATACAGTTTACTTACTGTGTGTATGAAAAGTAATTTAAACGATGCAATTACTTGCATTGCTGCGTTGCTACAGGATTTGATGAGCTCGTTACTAACCGGTACCGAAAATACTATACCAAAAAGATTAGTTTAGAACATTATTAGTTTAATATCTTATGAATAATTATTATTTAGTTTAATCTCCATCTCATTTATAATATTATTTATTTGAATTAATTATATTTGAACGTTTTTTTTTAGTTTGGTATCAAATAGATTTTACGAAATTTAAAATAAAATTAACTAATATTATTTATCATTTATACATTTACGGAGTTTTAAATAAATGGTTAAATTTATTAAGACTTAGTTAACAAGTTTTGCAACAACAGAATAATCTATTTTTATCACGAAAACCAAACTTTGTATTAATATATTAAATATTTTTATTTTCACTATACAAAATTACATTTACTCGACCATGTAATACATGAGGTTTTTTAAAATATAAATTTTTATTATTTGATATATAAAATTAGATTTATTCAATTTGTACAATACACGGGGTTTTTTTAAGAATATATATTTTTTATTATTTAGTACAGAAAATTACATTTATTCAAACCGTGTAATGCGCATATTTTTAAAGATGTAACTTTTTTATTATTTGGTATATAAAATTACATTTAGTCAACCTGTGTAATAAATGGAGTTTTTAAAAATGTATTATTTTATTATTTGGTAAATAATATTACATTTTTTCAACTCGTGTAATATACGTGGTTTTAAAGATATAACTTTTTTATTTGGTATATAAAATTACATTTTTTTCAACCCGTACAATATGGTTCTTATAGATATAACTTTTTGTTATTTAATATATAAAATTATATTTATTCAACCCATAAAATGAATTAGGTTTTTAAAGATATATTGTTTTATTATTTAGTATACAAAATTTATTCATTCAACCCGTGTAATACACGGGGTTATAACCTAGTTTATATATATACCAAGGTCAAAAATTTTAAAAGATTTTTTAAATACAATTCATTTTCTAATCAACAAGTGAAGAAATTAGAAATCTTATGTTATCTTCAACAAAATTATAACATTTTCCCTAATGTTAGTTTGGATAAACAGAATAAAAGATAAACTTTTAAGAGTTGAGTATTTTTTTTAAATTAATTTTTAAAATTATAGTTTGATAGAGAGAATGCCACGTAGCATTTTTTGTAGTCTTTTATTATAATAGAGATTATGTCAACCTTATAAGTTAAAACAAACATTTCAAATTTTATTTTCCTTAAATATTAATGGAAAATTAAACCATCTCAAACTTTTCATTTTTAATAAAGTATTTCAAAATTCAAAATTAACAAATCTCATGATCAAACTAGTATGCTATTTCAATAAGTGAATATCATTTAATTTAATTATCGAGTAAACACCAAAACAGTTAATAAAATTTAACATTTTTGATAAAAAAATTAAATAAACTTACTTTTTTTTACTTAAAAGTTTTAATATAAGTGTCTAAATATCATCAAGTTTAAAATTATGTTTCTAAGTATTAAAAAAAAAAGAAGAAGAAGAAAGCTAATAATTGCTTTTTATGAGTGGATGTAAAGATGTTTAAAAAAAAACATAACAAAATTTATAAAACAGAATTTTTGAACCCATGCAATACATGATTTATTAAAGAAATATTTTTTTCATCATCAACCATATAACATTATATATTCTATACTTAAGTAAAGATGGCTTGCTACCGATCAACTTCTGAGCTTCTTGAATCAAAGGGACCGGAGGGTAAAAAATGAAAAAGCCAGCCATTGTTGACTTTTATCAGCTTGCCCCATTTTTTTTCAAAAATAATTATCAAGTAGTTTTGCTTTTTACCATCCAACTTTATAGTAGTGTCCTTTATACCCTCAACTTTGTTATAGTTTCCTTTTTACCCCTAACTTTATTAAATCCTATTATTAATCCCTCTTAGCCCTTAAGTTTAGGAAATGTAATTTTTTATCCCCATAACTTTTTATGAAGAGTAAACTGCCATTTTGGTCCGTGTGGTTTGATCACTTTTGTCACTTTAGTCCAAAACTCAAACTTTTTGCATCTGGGTCCATGTGGTTTCAGTTTTATTGTCATTTTGGTCAAAAATGAAATCAGATCATATTTGTCTTATAAAATCCTGCAATTTTATCATTTTCCTCAGGGGTAAATCAGGTCATATTTGTCTTATAAAATACGGTATTTATTTATAAAAGAGAAATGATCATTTTGCCCCTGCGGAAAATGACAAATCGCAGGATTTTATAAGGCAGATATGACCTGATTTCATTTTTTGATCAAAATGACAATAAAACTGAAACCACAGGGACCCAGATGCAAAAAGTTTGAGTTTTGGATTAAAGTGGCAAAAGTGACCAAAGCACAGGGACCAAAATGGCAGTTTACCCTTTTATGAACTTTGTAAAATATCACTTTCACCCCTTGGGAGTTTTTAACTTGACGGTATAAATTCAAGTTAGTCAGGTCACATATAATACGTTATGATTGTACGGTATAAATTCGATTTGCGTTATATTTTGATCTAATCGCAGTGCAGCTATATGTTACATTGAGTTCAACCGGATACATCGAAACAAGTGTTTTTATAACGTTAGCGCATCACATAACGATTGGACTAATCCGTTCGACGTTTCCAATGTACACACATCGCAACGTGCGCGGTTCTTATTACTAGTTTAAAAAAATATGACATTTTTTAAACAATTAAACGTACCTAAGCGGCAAACCTTACTGTCGGGTGTTTCTCCGGTGGTGCATTAACCCGCCTGCCGGTGTGGAGGGCTGGAGGCCGTACACCTGCACCGCTGTAAAAGCTCCTGTTTATGCAACAATAAGTTGTCATTTCAAATCGTATTAATAACAAAAAAATGCTAAATATTATTGTCAAATCAAGTCATATCAATTCCGGTTACGGCAGAAACAGGTCCGGCCGTGAACGCCGGTTTGTTTGTCTTTTTATAGTTTGCTGGAGATGCCTTTTCGTTTATTTCACCTCTACAAAAGATTCTTGTTTCATTAAATAAAGAATAACTTTATTATCTGGTAAATAATAATGCTGTTAAAAAATTGACAAATAATAATATTGTTGTTCTTAGAAGGAACTTGACTAACAGTAACTCCCAATCTGTTTTTTTTTTTAATATTTTGTTTATTATTTGATTTGATTTTTTCAAATAGTTTACGGGTGTTAATTATTTTTCAACTAGGTTATAACCCCGTGTATTACACGGGTTGAGTAAATAAATTTATATACTAAATAATAAAACATTATATCTTTAAAAACTTACTTTATTGCACGGGTTGAATATATATAATTTTATTATATATTAAATAATAAAAAGTTATATATATAAGAACCATATTGTACGGGTTGATTTAATGTAATTTTATATACCAAATAAAAAAAATTATATCTTTAAAATCACATGTATTACACGGGTTGAATAAATGTAATATTGTTTATCAAATAATAAAATAATACATCTTTAAAAAACTTCATTTATTACACGAGTTAAATAAATGTAATTTTATATACCAAATAATAAAAAAGTTAGTAAATGTAATTTTGTATAGTGAAAATAAAAATATTTAATATATTAATACAAAGTTTGATTTTCATGATAAATAATTTGTCTTATTTAAAATGTTTTAAATTAACAATTTAAAATTTCGGTTATTAGAAAAATAGAAGAATGGTATTCGAAAGTAGGATAAAATTTAATATTACCTCATCATTCATTTATTTATTTAATAAATATAAGATAAGTTTGGAAGTGATGCGAGAAAATCATAAAATAAATACCTACAATGAACGACATGTGTCACACATTAATGTTTTATTATATAGTATAATATAGATAAAAATTTAGATTGATATAAATAGATTATTTTGTTGTAGCAAAATTCGTTAACGAAGTCTCAATAAATTTAACCCATTATTTAAAACTCCGTAAATGTATAAATAATATTAGTTAGAGTAAATGACGATTTTGACCCATGTGGTTATATCACTTTTACCATTTTAGCCCAAAAAGAATTTTTTAACATCTGAGCCCCCAACGTCTTTTTTTCTAACTCTTTTGGCCCCTAACATTAACCCCGTCCATTAAATGTTAGGGGCCAAAAGAGTTAGAAAAAAGACGTTAGGGGCCAAAAAGATTAAAAAAAACGTTGGGGTTCAGATGTTAAAAATTCTTTTTGGGATAAAAGAGTAAAAGTGATATAACCACAGGGGCCAAAATCATAATTTACTCTATTAGTTAAATAAATAAATAATATTATAAATGAGAAGGAGATTAAACTAAATAATAATTATCCATAAGAAATTAAACTAAATAATATTTAGTAGAAGGATTATATATAATTAATTAGAAAAGATTAAACTAAAATAATACTTATCTATAAAACATGACCTAATATGATGACAAGTGTCTCAAAAATGGTTTCTTTTATTATATAGTATAGATTTAGATACATAAATAGGTTAAAATAAAATTGTCTAACATTTCAATATATATATATATATATATATATATATATATATATATATATCTATACTATATAATAAAAGAAACCACTTTAGAGACACTTGTTATTCTCTCATTCAATTAATTAAATTAATAATAATAATAATAATAATAATCATACTTAATCTAATCTAATACATATTCTTATTATTAATAGTATTTAATCAAATCTAAAATCTAATTTAATACAAATTCTTATTATTGATAATATTTAATCAAATCTAATAAGCACAAAATTGACATTTACGTTATTAATAACCATAAAATATATGAGCTATTTTTTTTTCATAAACTTTACTAATATGCATAGTTTAACTTTTTTTGTTTTTACTCTTTAGCATAATCATAGGTGTTACTACTTTCTACACCCCCCTATTTACTTTTTTCACCCCCCCTCCTCTCACATACTTACAGGTGGGGCCTGCGTGGGACCGACAGTTTTCCTCTCACAAGGGGGGTGTAATCAGGAAGGAGGGGGGGTGTGTATAGAATGGGCCATTCTAATATAAATTTATTGAGAATGGAGTTATATGCAAAATAAAAAGAAATTGGTATGTCGTGTATCTCTGTCAGTATCAAATTGAACCTACTTTGACCAAATTGAAATGTAAATTTTAGTTTTTGGACAAAAATCGTATACAAAATACTTTCATAAATTAACTTTATCTTAATGTTAGATCATGTGTGCCACCCATCTTTTTTTATAATTAACTTTGTTTCTCATCGGTGTTACAAGGCTAAGTGGTGTGGAACCCCTTCCCCTATCTCCACATCATCTTCATCTTATCACCTTCCCTATTATCGTTAAGGGGGAGTGTTCCCTTTCACCCCCTTCCTATTCCCCTTCAATCAAACATTTCAATCTCACATTCAACAAACAACAAATCGTCGGGGAGATCGGGAAAGAATCACCATGGGCACCAAAGTTAGCTAGGAGTGGGGGGTTAGGTATACCCCGTCGGAGATGAGGTCCACGTCAGGGCGGACCTAGCATAGAACAAGGGGTAACTCCCGTTGCCCCTTGACGCTCCGGTGGTAGTGTAAAATTAGTGTAAATTTTGGAAAAATTTGACTTTTTTCGATTTCGTTGCCCCTTTTTATAGAAACGTTGCCCCTTTAGGTTTTTTCTAGATCCGCCACTGGTCCACGTCACCTCCCCGCACCCCTTCTCTGTTCCACACCCTTTAGCCTAACATGTACTGGTTAATGATTAAGAAAAAACTCTGATCTTGCAACAACATTTTTGTTTTTAGATACTTCTTGTTTAGTTCATTGGCTCATTGCACAGGGGCTTTTTTTAAGTTAATAACTTAAAATAAATTTACTTCGCTACACACAGTTACAGCCAATTACATATGCTTAACCATATAATGTGTCTTTATTTTCTTAAGGGAGTTTTGCCCATAGCCGTCCTTTAAGATTTGAGTGCCTTGGTGAGCAGAGATTAACTTTATCGCAATAATCATAGTAAAAATATAGCATTAGAATAATAGAATTGCATGCAGTAATAGCCAATCGATGATTCATGAAGCTTTCCTAGCAATTTGATCACCTCTTCTCATTTTATACCCTCTAAGATTATCGATAACTATCATCGCCAATGGATTAATATTTCTTTGGACATTGTGGAAACAAAAGAAACTAAATAATTTCTCGTACCTTTTAAATTAGGGATCAACAAGTGTTACCAGATATCAAAACCGGAAAGGTAACGGTACATGACATATCGTACCTAACCAATTACGGTACAAATTTGATACCTCCTTTTTGCGTATGGTTCTGTACGATATTGATATTTTAGGTTGATTTACCTTCGAATATCGTACCGAGCATTTTCAGTATCGATGTCGGTACGGTAAGGTACGATAACGAGCTCATCCCTAATTTGAATTGATCAAATCTTGTCTCAAGAGGAACAATAGCTTGATCTAGAGTATATACGAAAAATTTAACTCTAAAATTCTCTTCTTGGATGAAACTTTATGACTACTTGAACCCTCACCATTTTTTTCCTTTGAATCACACGCTTTTGTGGAAATATCGGTGTGGCTGTGATGGTAGCATAAATGGGGCGACGGTGGTCAGTCGCTCAAACATTGGAATCGAACAACAGCAGCAGCAACATCTAGTGTTGTTCATTTATTTTGTATTTATTTTAATTTTTTTTATAATTAATTAGATGGATAAGGATCAAGATAAGACTAGTTAGTGCTATATATTATAAGATTTTAAATATGGATAAAAATAAAATTATTTAGACCTAATAGGCTGTAAGATTAAATTTTTATAAAGAAGGTCCAAAAAAATCTTGGTTTCAAATTTTTATAATTATATATATAATTATTTTAGTTTTAGGTCTTCGAAAAAATTGGGCCTTAGCAGGGGGTGCGTCTCGCCCACCCCTAAGGCTGGACCTGGTCCACTCTTCGACCAACAGTTGTTCTTGTAGGTGGGAAACACGCTAGTGTGGACCTTACCAAAGTACCCCCCCTTGTTGGGCTCAGGGAAAACCGTTTTCATAGCTAGTTAGACTGTGTTGATGGCATGATTAGGGAAAGCTATTAAACATGAAAAAGTTTTGCTGAGAATCAACATGTATCCGTTGTAGGAATTAGGTTCACCTTTTTGTAAAATATAATTACACAATATATAATAACGAGACTCTCGTTATTCGTAGAAAATATCATAGTACAATACTGGTTGCAATAACTAAATAAAAAGAATATAAAATATAATCATATATACCAATCTTGATTCAAGCCGCATCTCTGGTGGGTCCTTCACGCGCACTTGATAGCATCCTAGACTCGAGTATTCATCATCTTGAGTCTTGAAAATTCTCCTTGACTGCAACAAAGAGCACACTAAAACGTTGACGATTTTGGTTGAGGCACGTGTTCAACACGCTTCCCTTAAAACAGATTTCGCGCCTCTACTAAAGACAACGCGTCTGTCTCCCAGGGTACAACAGCCGAAGCAGTCTGTACTGCCGGAGATGGCTCACGAGCCCAAGGTTACATTCGGTAATTGTAGTGTTTGAACTCATGTGGTGGAAAACAAGTAGAGAGTGTTCATCTCTCTAGTTGGTCTTCAAGTGTTCATCCTCCTTCTAGTATTTTTCATGTATCAAGCAATACCATATTCTTGTTGTTACAAAAGAAACACATAGCCTAATATTTGTACAAGACTCAAGGATTAGTGAAAGGTTTCACTTAATTAGTCAATTAATTAGAGACTTAAAAACTCTAATAAATTTAAATTTAATGTCATTAAGAAGCTCTACTCAAGAGTTTCTCTTTATTTACCACATGAAGATTCTAATTAATATTTATAATTTCATTAAATTATAAATATATAAATATCCATTCACCAAATTTCCAACAATCCCCCACATGAATGGAGATCGTTCAAACACTTAAAATTTCCAGTGTAACCTCGACAGTTGAGTTTTGCATACAATAGGTAGGTGTTACCCTTTGAACCTTCGCTCATGAAATGCACTTAGGGGATGTTTGGTAGCCTCTTAATGACCATTCAGATGCTACCTCTTAATGGTTTAAAACCTCTGAATGAATAAGAGGTAACCTCAAGTCTGAATAGTTAAGAGGTAACCTCTGAATGGTAAATCATCACATGTCACATTCTTCTACCTTCTCATTGGTAAAATTCTTAATGGTTCCATTAAGAGGTAGCCTCTTAATGACCATTCAGAGGCTACCAAACAGCCCCTTAGCCCACTAGCTCTGAGTAGATCTCGATGTCTTTGAACTCGTCTGCCGTTTGTGTAGACGACAATACATTTCACACAAGACTCTCCCTAGCCGGGTCATCTCCTCATAGTCGTGTCCAATAATGGTCGTGGAACACTTTCCTGGTTCTGCGAGAGCTCTAGGAATTGTGCCCTCAATTCCATTCGAAGCGACCCCACTTCTCTCTAACATAGGTGATTCTCCTTAGATCATTAATAGCATTGTGGTTATCGTGATTTATCCAAATCATTTACCACATATTATGCTTAACCTCACTCTTTGTCACTGAATATCATAGGAATAGACTAGGACGTATTTAAACACCCTTTTATACTTTGGGGGTATGTATAGCCATATATACTAGCTTATGCATATCATTTATGCCCCCACAGTGACCACCTTTAGGCATATGAGTTAGTTGTCCTATTGAACTTAGATCTTGGGATCTCCAGTCAACTAAGTTAGGTGTCTTTCACATACTGAAGGGGTATGGTCCCAGATCTCGCGTCAGCATCGACCGCGAGTGACCATTACCCTTATCAAAACCCCCACTAGCTAACAACCTACTTGCGCCCATGCGAGAACGCGTCGGCACAAGGGTTGAATCCAATCTATCTAGTAACGAAGGAGGACTTACATGGAATATGAGAACGGTAGAGTGATGCGACAGAGCATCACATCTGGTGTACGAAAACGGAAGTATTCACAGCGATGCGGCATCGCACCGCATCCAGTGAACACTTCTATCAATACAAGAAAGCCTTACCTTAGGCATAAAAGAAGATGAACGTAACGGTGCGGCTGACACCGCACCATATGGGCATTTTCGTCACGACAAGGGATGCAGGCAAATAGTCTCCGCGGACGACGATGCGGCTAGCACCGCATCTCGCGTATTCCTTGATCACAAGTAGGAGACGCGGTAACTTCAGATGTTACCGCACGTAGCGATGCGGCTTGCACCGCATCCTATGCACTCAAACAAGTGGGACTGACACCACAGTGCAAGTGGCACCAATGGCAGTTACCTGTCAGAGCTACGTAAGCAATGGACTGACGTGGCGTAACCTCCACAACCGACAAGCCTGACACACCTGCAAAGGTGCAGCACGTCGTCAGTCCATCCATCATCATCCTCCTTCACTCCTCGGCTATAAATACCAACCCCAAACCAGGTTTGAGGTATCTCTTCACAACTCTCTCATTATTACTACTATCTTACTTTGCTTCCCAAGCAAACTACTGATTCTCACGCCGGAGAGTGGTAACAAGGAGCACCCCCCACCCCATCCTCCTTGTTACGAGTCACGGCTTGTTTCCTTGTGCAGGAGATCAACCACCGGTGATCCAGCCAGCGATCCTCGAGAGGAAGGGATTAACCTTTCTTGACGAGACCAGTGTGTTAACCCTGCCCGGTTAACCATTGTTTCATCATTGGCGCCCACCGTGGGGCTCTTAGCATTTTCCAAACCATCCTTTTTCCTCTCTCACGATCATGACTGATCACCAAAACAACACTGCGGATAACCAAAATCCTCCAATCCCATCCCCGGTAGGGGTCAATGCCTCGACCTCCCAACCCGGACACATCGGCACGTCCACACAAAGGAGTCCCTCCTTTATGTTTGGACATGACTTATCACAGTTCCCATCTGTGATCCCACCAGGTATGACCGTTCATACCTGGTACGAGCAGCAGGCAGCCATGCTGACCGCAGCATACAACCGCGCTTGTACCGAAGCGAATATACGAGCTGGGCTTCCCCCAGCACCGCACACCCCTGTTGAGCGTATTTTACAATACGACGGCAGGATACATTCACGCCCGGCTTCAAGAAGCCGACGTGAAGAACGGGGATCGTCTTACTGTTCGGTCCACACCCTCAACGAGGATGATTCCTCATACGGGTCCCATACCAGAGGACCAGTGCATACGCGCCTTGGCCCCCATGGCGAGGACAGGAGGCGGTCAACCTCCCGACGCGGCCCAGGCATTCAGAGCCGATTGGGCCCACAACCATACACCGAAGGATACGGTCATACCGACCCTGACGACCATAGCTACCGCGGTGATTCACATGACACCAGCAGCAGACCGGGAGGACGCAACTATGTTCCTCCCAGTCACCCCCGCAACACATACCTTAGGGCGGCAAAACGGCCTGCGAACGAGCCATACAGGCCAAAGGCAGCGGCCGAAAATTCCAAGTTCGGCACGCGGATTGCCAACGCCCATGTCACCACGACAAAGTTCCCATTCAACGTTGGGAAATACAGTGGTTCGACCGACCCGGACGACCACATGAACATCTTCATGGGTGCGGGCATCAACGGCCAGTGGGATGAACCCACTTGGTGTAATTTTTTCCCCCAGACCCTTACGGGCCTGGCCAGGGCATGGTTCGATTCTTTGCCAGTGGGATCACTGGATTCATTCGAGGACTTGCGTACCAAGTTCCTCGCCCATTTTAGCCAGCAGCGACGCCACGAACGTGACTCGTTGGACGTCATGAACATCTGGCGAAGAGACGACGAATCGCTCGAAGCTTTCGTCGTCCGATACAATAAAGAGTGCCTGGAGATAGGTGACGTGGCAGACCAGATGGCACGAAACCACTTCATCCGGGCCGTCAAAGACAGAGAGATGATCATGACCATCTCTGGCAAAGAGGGCTTGCCCAAAAAATGGGAAGATGTCATGACCGCGGTCAAGACATACGCCCAGACACAGCGGTCACTTGAACCGCATGTGACGAAGGCAAAGCCCCAAACCGAAACATCCCACCAAGGGTCCAAGCGTAACAATAAACGCAACCGGGACGTTGGAAATCGCGATATTTCCAAACCGTATTTCCCGCGAACCAACACGTTCGACCCAAAGAACTACAACCCCGCCCGAGACAGTCGGGCATCAAAAAAAGATTCTCGGGACCGCAACTGGACCGAGATCACCATGTCGCCAAGTGAGGTCCTCCTTGCGGACCCACAGTTCTTGCGACCGGCCCAACCAATGAAGTTCAAGAAAAATCAGGACCTCACACTCTACTGTGAGTACCACAAGGACTCGGGCCACACCACCAACAACTGCATCAGTCTCCGACTGGAGATTGAGCGTGCCTTAAAGGAGGGGAAACTGCAACACCTTTTGCCAGGTGGGCAAAAACCCACCAAGCGCATTACCCCTCATGGCGAAGGTACCTCCTTCGGGAAGAGAACTATGCACGTGGCTTCCACCCACATGATCCACGGAGGCAAGGGCAGGCCGCGCAAAGCGGCAAGAAGGCCGGAATGTGACTGGAAAGACGAGCAAGTCGTCTTTCCAAAAGTCCGAGGCGGACCGCGCGATAGGCGCGCCGTCGTCATTTCAGGCCAACTAGCACACTACTGCACCGAGCGTCTATTCATCGACCCGGGCAGTACATCTGATATAATCTACGAACAATGCTTCAACCAGTTCGACCAGGAGGACAAAGATCGGTTGCAAGCAGTAGATTACCCGTTAACCGGGTTCGCAGGGGAAACGGTCTTTCCCTTAGGCCAGATTACTTTCCCTGTGCGTCTTTCCAGCGGAAACCGCACAAGGACAGAAGAGGTAAACTTCATGGTTTTACCTCACACCTCCAGATATGACGTACTCCTCGGGAGAGAATCCCAAGGAGATTTCAATATGATTACGTCCGTCCCCCACTCTGCGGTTGGTTTCCCAACCGAATCAGGGGTCGCGATAATCTATGCCCGCAGGGACGTCATGATGTCGGACGAAGTACGTCCGACCAAGGTCGCAAGGCCCACTCCCAACGACCAACCAGAAAAATGGGTTCTCAACGCAAGATACCCAGAACAAAAGGTCACATTGGGTCACGCCTTATCCCCGACCACCAAAGCGCAACTGAAGCAGCTTCTCTTCAGGAACCAAGACATCTTCGCGTGGACACCCGCAGACATGACCGGGGTCCCACGTGATATTGCGCAACATCACTTGAATACCTTGCCAGGTATTAAGCCAGTGATCCAAGGCCAACGCCACCTTGGGTCAGCTAAAAATCAGGCGATGCAAGAGCAGATCGAAGAACTGCTCTCCGCAGGCATCCTGCGGGAAGTCAAATACCAGACGTGGTTATCCAACCCAGTCATGGTAGAAAAACCGTCCGGGGGCTGGCGCATGTGCGTCGATTACAAAGACCTTAACAAAGCCTGCCCCAAGGATTGTTACGCGCTTCCAGAAATCGACGAAAAAGTCGATAATCTCGCACCATTCAGGTGGAAGTGTTTCCTCGATTGCTACAAAAGGTACCATCAAGTACAAATGGCAATCGAGGATGAAGACAAAACGACATTCCGGACTCCCACCGGAAATTACTGCTACACAAAAATGCCGTTTGGGTTGCGCAACGCGGGCTCAACCTACCAAAAGTTGATGAACGACACTTTCCGCGGCCAAATAAGCAAAAGTGTCGAAATCTACATGGACGACCTGGTCGTCATGAGCATGGAAGAGGATACCATGCTCACAGATATTGAAAGAACATTCCAAACTCTGCGCAGCGTTAACATAAAGCTCAATCCAGGAAAATGCTCGTTTGGAATGGAAGAAGGCAAATTCCTTGGGTTCATCGTCACTAAAGATGGATTCAAGGTAAACCCGGAGAAAGTCCAGGCGATCGAGCGCATGCCATCGCCTTCATCGATGAAGGATATGCAACGGCTAGCCGGCAGGCTAGCGGCACTTAACAGATTCTTAGCCAACCACGCAGCTAAGTCTTATCCGTTCATCAAGACCCTGCGGAGCTGTTCAAAGAAAGAACAATTCCAGTGGACCGCAGAGGCTGAACAGGCTTTTCGGGAAATGAAGGAGTGTTTGATACAACTCCCAACTCTAACCGCACCACGCAAAGATGAGCCACTCATATTATACCTATCCGCCGCGGATAACGCGGTGGGTGCGGTATTAATAGTGGAGCGAAAGGGGGTTCAAACACCCATCTATTACATCAGCAAGATGCTCAACGACCCAGAGACGAGATACTCAATAATGGAGAAATTGGTGCTAGCATTAGTGCACGCTTCAAGACGGTTGCGACGCTACTTCGTAAACCACGTCATCACAGTGCTAACCAATTACAGGATCGGCCCGATCCTATCCAAACCCGACATCTCTGGGAGATTAGCAAAATGGGCAATCGAGCTGGGCGCGCACACGATACACTATAAACCGCGCCCCGCGATTAAAGGCCAGATCTTAGCTGATTTCGCCGCCGAAGTACCGGTGAATCGCATCCAAGAATGCGAAGAAGCACAAACTCCTGCACCAACGCCATCCTCCTCCGAGACATGGGCACTATTCACAGATGGTGCCTCCAACGACGAAGGGGCGGGTGCAGGTCTGCGACTCGTCAGCCCTGACGGCCAAGAGCTTACATATGCAATCCGCCTCGAATTCAAAAGCACAAACAACGAGGCAGAATATAAGGCCCTGTTAGCGGGGCTACGTTTAGCAGTCAAAATCGGCGTGCAACATCTGGAAGCACACGTCGACTCTTTGTTAGTTGCAGGCCAAGTACGCGGCGACTATGCCGCAAAAGGGGATATCATGATCCTCTACCTCGAGCAAGCCCTGCAACTAAAATCCAAATTCGCTTCGTTCAATATTCGCCATATTAATCGAAGCGAAAACAAGTCCGCAGATGCACTATCAAAACTTGCATCTACCAGCTTCCAACACTTGGCAAAGGAGATACGCATCGAAATCTTGCAAAATCCTTCGGTACCCCTCCGCCAAGTCAACGTCATTCAATACGGTTCAACATCATGGATGACACCTATTATCGCATATCTACAGTCAGGTGTGACTCCCGAAAGCAAATCAGAAGCACGCAAGCTACAATACAAAGCGTGCCATTATCAAATGGGAGACGGTATCTTGTACCGCAAATCATACCTCGGGCCACTACTACGATGCGTCAACCCCCAGGATGCCACATACCTCATCCGAGAGATACACGAGGGCATATGTGGCATACATGCTGGACCACGCATGGTAGTGGCCAAAATCATGAATGCCGGGTATTACTGGCCCGGCATGCACCTGGATGCCGTCAAAGAATTGCGCAAGTGCATTGACTGTCAACGTCATGCTCCAAAAACCTTGCGGCCAAAAAACAACTTAGTCCCCGTCACAACTGCATGGCCCTTTCAGAAATGGGCAATTGACGTGGTGGGACCATTCCCTGACGCTTCGGGTGCGGTTAAATTTATCATAGTAGCAGTTGATAATTCACAAAATGGGTGGAAGCAAAACCGCTCGCCTCAACCACTGCTATGATAACAAGAAAGTTCATTTGGGAACACATCATCTGCCGTTTCGGATTACCAATGTGCATTGTCACCGATAACGGCACCAACTTCGCTGCCGACGAATTTCAAAAATGGCTAAAAGAACTACATATTGAGCACATATTCTCATCAGTCGCACACCCGCAAGGGAACGGCCAAGTTGAGAGTATCAATAAAAGCCTAGTCGAAGGGATCAAGGCGCGGTTGGGAACGGCCAGGCGTGGCTGGGTCGATGAACTCCCAAGTATCTTATGGGCTCACCGTACAAGCCCAAAAACAAGCAATGGGGAAACACCCTTCAGCCTAGTCTACGGTTCAGAAGCGGTGATCCCCGCAGAAGTAGGTCTCCCCTCTCCTAGAATGTTGGCTATTGAAAAACTAGACAACAACATGGAACGCAGGATCGATTTGGACCTCTTGGAAGAAAGGCGCGAAAACGCTGCCATCAATGAGGCTAAATATAAATCCAAACTGGAAAAGTACTACAACACGCGCGTCCGCGTTTGTACTTTCAACCCAGGAGACTACGTCCTACGCGACAATGAGGCATCTAATGCCGAGCACCCAGGCAAACTCGCCCCCAAGTGGGAAGGACCCTACCTCATCAAAGAGGTCTTAGGGAAAGGCGCGTACAAATTACAAACGCTAGAAGGCGAACCTATCGCACGAACATGGAATGCTCAACAGCTTCGACGCTGTTATATGTAAGCCATGTTCTTACATTTCTCTATGTAACCTATCGGGCCGCAGGCCATTTGCAAATAAATAAATAAGCAATTTTATACATTATTGTTTGTTATTACTATTACAAATGCGTGTTCCACTTTGCGGTATCCCAAAAACAGATTGGCAAAATCTTCATTCGCGATACCCATACAAAGTGGTAACCACACACAAATATTGTAATAGGCCAGCAAAAGGCAAAAAGACTTGCATATTTATCCGGCCGGATAAACAAGTTTTTGTTAAACACTTAACACAATTCCTGATCCCAAAAAGGCAAACAAGGAATTGACGCGGACTCATACGACAAAGGTATGGAGTACACTTGACCCCATTCACAAATGGGTAGAGTTCCGGATATATAAGCTTTTACAAAGCTTACACAATTCTAAAAACCCTAACGCGGTAAATACCAGAATTGACGCGTACTCATACAACAAAAGTATGGAGTATACTTGACCCCGTTCATAAATGGGTAAAGTTACGCATACATACGTTCAGACATGCAAGAATTAAAAACACTTGTACAAACTGAACAAAGAAACTTTGTATTCAAAAAATTCAAGCACCCACATGATGCTTAATGAATTTACATAAAGTTCCTATTCTATACAAGAGGAACACAAAAAGGAGGCACACTAGCCAACCTAAACCCTATTTTGTACCGCTGGTTCCCGCATCTCCTCCGGCACCACCAGCGGGTTCTTCCTCTTCCGCATCCGGATGAAGCATCCGCAAGCGGTCAACATAGTCCGCAGCCTCCAAACAATCGTCCAGCTCCCCTACACAGGCAAGGGGCGTATCATAAAAGGAGACTTCGGCCGCTTTAAGAAGCGACTCGGTGTCCACACCATGGAACCCGGATCGCTTATCAGTATAACCGCCTGCGGATAATACATTGATATGCCCAATGCAGCGGTTATAACCAGCTTTAAAGCCAGCATCGCGCGCACGTTCCTTAACCAGGTCCAAACCAGATGCGGTCTCAGGGGCATTCATGATAGCCTCAACAATCTGCAATAAAAGAATCATAAGTCTTGGATACTAATCCAAGCAAATGTAAAGGCAACAGATACTTACACGCGCGATACCGTGAGTCCGCAACCACTCACGGTCAGCCTCCAGCTGGTTAAAAGAGGACACCAAGGCATCCTTGGCCTCAACAGCGGCGTCAGCCCGCTTCTCCGCAACAGACACGCGGGCAGTAAGGTCTGTAACCGCGACCTCCCGGGCCTGAACCTCAGCCTGTCAAAAAACAGTAAACAGTTTACACGATAAACATTTACGAAACAAGGAAGAAAGTAACAAAGTTAAAGAAACATACCTGCAGGCTGTTACAACTTTGTCCAAACGAATGCGCTCCGCATTCGCCTCTTCAAGAGCCTTAGAAGCACGGCTCTCCCTCTCTTCAGCCTCCTCAAGGGCTTTCGCGGCACGAGCCCCGGCTTCTTTGGCCTCTTCAAGCGCCTTCAGGGCGTCGGCCTTCGCCTGCAGCGCTTTAACAGAAATGGCCTCAGCCGCAGCTTTCTCCTGGCTCAAGGTAACGTTCGCCGCCTTGGCGTTCGTCAACTCCTGCCGAGCATGAAACAGAATGTCATTCTGCTTAGCCCAAGATTCATTCCACTTCTTGCGCTCATTGGACATTTTTTCATTCCAACTCTTGCGCTCATCAGCAAGAAGCTTAGCAAGGGTACGCACCTGTTTCAGCTGGGCAGTAGCAGCCCATTCAGAAGTCTGCTTCTGCTTCTCAAAAGCAGCCTTGTCCTTCTCGAGCTGCTCCGCACCCGCACGAGCAGCCTGGACCAACTTTTCCGCTTCCGCCCGCATACGAGCAGCCTCCTCCTCGCGGCGACCCAACACCTTGTAGTCTTCCAAGATGGCATTCGCCACAATAGAAGACCCTACTAACATTGTCGAGAGCTGGTTTATGCGAAGCTCACGGGGTGCAGCGCGGGCTCGCTCAACTTCAAAAGGGGTGCCTAGACCACCCAGAATCTCCTTGCATGCCGCAGGGTCATTAGAAATATCACCCCCCTGCATAACAGTCCAGGGGGGTCGGTGATATACAGCACTTCGACCCTGGGTATAAGTGCGATAATAATACTCCAACTCAGACTCCCCAGGCTGAATTGGAGGCCCATCATAACCGCACCACCGGCATCAGCACCGGTAACCTTCACACCAGCAGAAGAGCTCTGCGGCTCAGTATCAGCCTTCTGCGCCTCTGCATCAGACTTTTCTTTCCCAGCATCAGAAAACCGCAGATCCAAATTATCCCCGTCAGGGGGAGTGATAAGGTTGTTGGACGAATCCACGATATCAAAAATCTGGGTTGCCACTTCCTCTGCGGTACCCCCTGTCCGCACCGTTGACTCCGACACCACCTTGGCAGGGGGTGTCGATGGCACTTCAGTTGCACCCGCATCCGTGGCACGCGGGGGTGACCCTGGAGCATCAAAGATAGAGACATCTTCATCTTGAAGCTCTACAAAAAACAAAGTCAAATAGCTATCAAAACAAGTTACACATAACAGTTAAGACAAGCTAGCCTACACTTACCAACGACAACCGCAGGTTTTTTCTGCGTCGGAGCAGACCTTTTGGTTACCAGTCTCCGACGTTTGGTTTCAACACCACCAGCAGCTTTCTGCTCTGGCCTTCTCTTCTCACCAATAACAGGGGGACCCGCAGCTGTCCCTCCCGCGGCCGTCTCTTCTGCCTGCTTCTTCGCAGCACCAGAACGCGACCCCGCAGCTATACCCAAACCCTCAAGGGTATCAGATACGATCACATAATCCATGTATCGACGAAAAGAAGAGTGAGAGATACCTGCCGCCTGCGGCACCAGATGAGGCACAACAGTGACCTCCTTTATCTTCTTTTGGCGAAAGCGCACGCCCTTCACAGTTTGCCTCTTTGGCACACCTTTCGCTTCGGGGTCCCCTAAGGCCCCAAGATCACCTGCATGGAATCAATCCAAAGGGTGAGTCAATAAACCAACATTATCATCACAAGTGAAAAAACTTCCAAATTATACCTTTGCCTGGTGGCAACTCAACTACCAGTGCGGCCTCAGTAGGCACCCGGAAGTTACTACGGATGATAGCATTATGATCCTCCTCACCATCTGCACAAACTACGGTCTCAACCGTACCAAGGAAATCCGGGGCAAACATCCTCCATGCGAGAGCATCCTCTGATAACAAACATAAAGTCAGTACCGCAAAAAAGAATAGGGAACTTAAACACATGAAGAGTACGTACCACCGCTTTTCTCCCGCACCACGGGTCTCGAGTTCTTGTTCCTCATCGTCAACATCATACGCAACAACCACAGTTGCGTGTTGGTCAGCTTCACAGACTCAATAGTCTGAAGCTGCGGAAACACTGCACTGATTTCAAGCTGGGCATCGCAATGGTCTCCCCTATGATCGTCTCGGTCACGTTCCGAAACGTCATGTTTGCAACAATGGCAGCAGCCTTGACGTAGAAGAATTTCTTCTTCCACATCGTCATCCCCTTGGGAGGAGTCATCAGCTTGGGGCTACCGTTTCGTTGACGGAAAGAAAAGAAACCCAATGACACAGTCATCTGATAAAACCGTCGGAAATCTCCGACGGTAGGCTCTATACCAAGAGCACGGAAGGTGAACTCAAAATTACGAATCCGAATCATACCAAACGGACTCACTTGAGAAATGTGGACCTTGTACCACTCCAAGACATCCACAACAAACACTGTCAACGGTAACCGGAGATTACAGTCACAAAAAAAGTCGGCCCACATGGTCACGTAACCGGCCGGAGCGTCGGCACCAGTATCACCCTCCGATGGATACTGAGCCCCATACTCAGGGGGCATTTGGACATCAAGCATAAGACGATCAAAGCTTTTTCTGGTCCACTTTAACGCCGGTAATCCACCACCGGCAGCCCCCTCCTCTTCTTCTTCAGCCACTACCGGCTGTTCAGGGTTTTCACCCTCCACATTGTGTGGACTAGATGGTTCAGCCATCAAGAATATCAAAGAAACAGAAGATGGTGAACAGAAAAACTAGAAACCTCACCGGAATTTCAGAAAAAATCGTCGGAGAAGACAGATAGCAAGTTCTCTCTTAAACGGCAAATTTTTGAAATTTCGATCAAGTGAGGGGAAACCACGAACGGTTTCCCCTTATATACCCATCGCAATTAATGCGGAGGGAGAAAACAAATCGTCACGTTCAAAAAGAGCGAATCGCAGGACACCACGTGTCAAGCGCCGTTTTCGCTGACGGTTATCACGCGCGCGTGGCCGCCCACGCGCCTGACAAAAGAGACGTTTACACTCTTTGCTACAGTGCATTTAATGCCTCGGGCAGTGCAAACGTCCTTTCATTTCAGCACATGCCAGGAAGATCTCACCAACTTCCACCAACTCACACGTGAGATCAGCCACGTATGCAACAAAAAGCGACTACGTTATCCAATTATAAGCGGCATGCGGTTTCTCTGGTATACCGCACCATAACCCATACCGCATGTCGTTTTTTAACGTACCCCTAAAAATAGGTAAAAATATATATCTCTACGCTAGAAGGGGGTATAATACCTATCCGCACTACCCACGAGCACACGTGGAATATGCGGACATGACACACACGAGCCCGTTCAGGTGGGTCAGATGCTCAGAACCAGCGTCGTCCGTTGGACTGAACCGCATCTCAGACACAGGGGAACCGCATTACCTTCATTCTCTTCAAGCTTCAAATCCCTCCTGTCCGGTTCACAACCGCAGAGGGTACATGAACACCTTCTTTAACAAAAGGAAGGAAGGGAATGTACGCGAACGCACATCAGCAACCCTGTCCCCTGAACCTTCAAGAGCTACATCCGAGCAACACACCCGCTTCGAGCGAATGTGGTAATGCAAAACCACAGACACTCACGAGGAGCTACGGACATAACCATAGCTTCCGCAGAGTAGTTGCTACGGAAGAGCCAAGCTCACTCCACATCACCGAGCAATGCTACTTCAAGGCAAACTCGGTATTGGAGCGGGAAGGTAAGCGGCTACAAAACGAACGCAGATAAGCGCTCTACACGAGCCTTTGTCGAACAGCAAGCGTCCGAACAGCGGTAACAAGTCTGCTTATGACTTTGTTTGCCCGCCTATGGGCCGGATAGAATAAACAATGGTCGGCATACCCTTGCCTATGACCATGTTTATTTACCCATAGTACGGATATACATTGTTCGAACAAACATGGCCAACAATGACGCAACGAGGTAACCGCAAAGAACGTGCGGTTACTAGAGAGCTATGACGACGAACACGAAAACCCAACAAAAAAGGGATCGTCATCTCATGACTAGATGCTGAACATAGAGCTTGAGCAAAGCACTTACAAGCATCAACTACTTTTGATCCCAGTCTCAAAGATTGGTCCAAAAGTTTCTTTTCTTCTTCATGCACCAATTCAACAATTGGTATGAAGAAAAGACCACCTTTAAAGGATGGGAAACCTCTGCATACCTTCAAACCACCATCTCAGAGGTTGGTTCGAAGTTTGTGCAGCATAACTAACAAAGTCTCCAAGAGACCTTCGGCACAACAACAGGTGGCAAGCCACCTGGCGACATAAATCGGCTGAGAATTTCGCATCCGATGAGATTCCTTCACCGATACGGAAGAGGCGTCAGATAACCCTTCCAGACCTCCAGCTTGATTTACATACAGAAAAGACAACACATGGTCTAGGATCTTCTCCAGACTCCAAACTACCTTCCAAACACCATAGTCCAGTACTCCTCCCACATACAACTTGTATGTGGCAGCAACACTAGACTGGGGGGACTTGAAGGGGTATGGTCCCAGATCTCGCGTCAGCATCGACCGCGAGTGACCATTACCCTTATCAAAACCCCCACTAGCTAACAACCTACTTGTGCCCATGCGAGAACGCGTCGGCACAAGGGTTGAATCCAATCTATCTAGTAACGAAGGAGGACTTACATGGAATATGAGAACGGTAGAGTGATGCGACAGAGCATCACATCTGGTGTACGAAAACGGAAGTATTCACAGCGATGCGGCATCGCACCGCATCCAGTGAACACTTCTATCAATACAAGAAAGCCTTACCTTAGGCATAAAAGAAGATGAACGTAACGGTGCGGCTGACACCGCACCATATGGGCATTTTCGTCACGACAAGGGATGCAGGCAAATAGTCTCCGCGGACGACGATGCGGCTAGCACCGCATCTCGCGTATTCCTTGATCACAAGTAGGAGACGCGGTAACTTCAGATGTTACCGCACGTAGCGATGCGGCTTGCACCGCATCCTATGCACTCAAACAAGTGGGACTGACACCACAGTGCAAGTGGCACCAATGGCAGTTACCTGTCAGAGCTACGTAAGCAATGGACTGACGTGGCGTAACCTCCACAACCGACAAGCCTGACACACCTGCAAAGGTGCAGCACGTCGTCAGTCCATCCATCATCATCCTCCTTCACTCCTCGGCTATAAATACCAACCCCAAACCAGGTTTGAGGTATCTCTTCACAACTCTCTCATTATTACTACTATCTTACTTTGCTTCCCAAGCAAACTACTGATTCTCACGCCGGAGAGTGGTAACAAGGAGCACCCCCCACCCCATCCTCCTTGTTACGAGTCACGGCTTGTTTCCTTGTGCAGGAGATCAACCACCGGTGATCCAGCCAGCGATCCTCGAGAGGAAGGGATTAACCCTTCTTGACGAGACCAGTGTGTTAACCCTGCCCGGTTAACCATTGTTTCATCACATACCCTTTTTCCATGGGGTTCAGTCTCATTCCACAACTTGATCTCTAATAAACCCTCAGGTTGTTGGATCCATAACATTAACAAATAACTTTGCGTATTTGCGATCAGTTGTCATGATGTGTTCTTAACTCATAAGTTAATTTTGCCTATTGTCAACTTCTAAGACTATAACCTCAATGGCCATCTGAATCTGGTTATAATATATGTCTTTGTAAGATACACTTATCATTTAAGGCAAACACATCTCCATTATGCACTATGACCTTTGTGTCCTCCACATAGTCGTCTGTTTGCAATGTTAGATTTGATAACAAAATCCTTATCGCCAAACTTTTATGATACAAATGCAAGACACTCCCTGATTTAAATGTTATAGGATATCATCCAGATGGGGTAATGAAAACCATTTTTACATACCATTATAAGGTTGTTTCTTAATGGATCCTCCCCCATATTTCTTGCCATTTGATCAACATTTATGTAACTTCACTTATGACGACATTTATACACATATGATTGAACAAGATCAACCTCATTGTATCAGTGAATTCAACTCATATTGCATTAGCTTACATAAGCTTTCGAGCTGACCAAAGCAACACATGCCATTGTCATAAGTTTTTCACCAACTTAGAATAATTCTAATTTAATATCTAGAATAAGCCTAGACAATGAGTTCTCCTCATTAGCTTTTCGAAGAAACTCTTCAAAAGTTACATGTCTTTTCCTTATAATGAATGAAAAATTCTCCCTTAATTTTGTCTGTACACAAATTCTTTTTGTGTTCATACACATTTGAATGTTTAGAGTTAATTAGTCTCCGTCAAGACCCATAATTAACCAACTACTAGTCTAGCATGCTTTAGACTACAATACTTTAGCATGTGAACAGAAGATGCATAATTCTGATTCTTCACAGCCATAAGGATATCATAATATCACTTTGCAACATTCATCCCTTGTTAAGACAAAATAATGAGACTTAATCATAATCCTAAAGCCTCAATATTTAGGAAGGTCTCACAAATTTCATCATTCATTTAAGGAACATAACTTGTTTACCTTTGATCTCCAACAATCTACCATTGACTCATAAGTACTTAAACATAAGTCTTAATCCAAGCCACTTGGTGAACACATTCATCACCAACAAGATGAATGTTTCTCGTCTACAGTCACTATTATGTGTGAGATAGAGTCAACTAGATCGACACTCAACAACATGGCATTCATAATTTTGCCATAAGTGATTTGCACACATCTAGTGTTATTCATTAGGAAATGTGTATATTTAGGATGCTCTCCCAATTGAAGGTAAAATCTCCATATAAAACTAACAATAATCGAGTGGTAGACGCATCTACTTATAAATCTCGCAAGATTTATTAAAGGTATACAATAACATATAGTACTTTTACTTCCATATGTTAGAATTCACACTTGTGAATTTTCCAATGACTTCTAATGAAGTATGTCGACATGAATGTCGTTAGTGTATTTCATCTCAATACACTCACTACGTTCTTTCATTACTCACTCATGATGTGGTTATACATTTGATGTTTTGTCTTTGACTTTTAGTCAATGTAACAACTCTCAAGTTGTTTATGTCTAAGTATTTTCATGTACTATCCGTTTAAAACTATATTCTTTTAAGCAATGTATAACTGACGTTATAATTATTTTCCACAAATAATTTATACGTCACAACCATTAGTGATTTATTTCTTTGTAAAAAAAATTGAATGTGTTATCCGATGATATTGAACACAAAACAACAAAATACACTGGAAACTAAATCATAAGTGCCAATCACTTTTGAAATTTAAACGGAAGCATAGACAATATGTAGCATCAAATAGCAAAGTGCTTTTATCTTCAACACTTTATAATCTGACCGAAATCTTCTCAACAATATTGTCCCAAGGCATGTCTTGAGGTACTCCCTCAATAAGACTCCATTCACTTGTAAGTACAAGTTCCCCATTTCATTTTGAAACTTTAAACTTGGACAATTATGCTCAAAACAACACCAAGTTGTTACAAATACTACATTTAACTAGTAAACTTGAACAATTAAATTTGTTCACAACAACACCAAGTTGTTTTTCAACAAATAACATCCACCAGACTGTTACTTTGTTCACCATATGCTACTTCTAGTAAGAGTAGCGAACCATTTGAATTATTATTGTTATGCAAAACTTTGTTTTAAAAATAATTCAAAACAGTTTCTTAGTTTTGCAATATACAATATTAATAATATCAATTAGGGTTATGAAAAAACATAGATCAAACCCAAAATATCAAATGGTTTTATACTGTTTAGTCTTACTACACATGTACTAAACATTTTCTAACGCGCGTGTTAGAAAAAAATGTTATAACAAGCACATTATAGAATCGAGCGTTTACATAAAACGTTTTCCAAAGATATAGTTTATAACATAACGATTTCTCATCATTTTTAATGCACACAGAGGCAATTAAATGTTTACATAAAACATTTATGTTCATTATGAACAATCTCTACCTCGTATTCGTGATACACATTTTCTAACACACGTGTTAGAAAATTTAAGTCATTTTATATATACAAAACATGACCAAATTAAAGCATTAATGTCATCATTAAAACCCATCAAATATCATCAATAAAACTCTACTCAAGAGTTTCACCATATGAAAAGTTAAGAGTCTCAATAGTTATAGATTTAAACTCTAATAAAAGTCATCAAATGTCATCATTAAAACTCTACTCAAGAGTTTCACCATATAAAGAGTTAATAGTCTCAATAATTATGGACTTAAATTCTAATAAAACTCATTAAATGTCATCATTAAAACTCTACTCAAGAGTTTCACATATGAAGAGTTTAATTAGTAACTAAAATTTGACTCAAATGGATTTAGAAATCACAAATTAAAGTTGGTGATAAATCCCACACAACTACACCATCACTTTTTGGTGATTTAATTGTTGAAGCCAATCAAACATCAACTTCAATCCCACACAACTACACCATCACTTTTTGGTGATTTAATTGTTGAAGCCAATCAAACATCAACTTCAATGTATGACCTTTTATTTCTAAATCATACAAAACATTAAAATCAATGCTACAACAAATTACTTGTATAAAATGTTTACATAAAACATTTCAAAACATTTGTATTTTAACCATTTTTAATAATCATGTTAAAATGAAAGAAATTCTAACGCGCACGTTAGAAATATTAACATTTTCACAAAATGTTAATTCGACTTGCTAAAAGCACATATATGGTTCAAATAAATAAGTCATTTCTAATACACACGTTAGAAACTAAACAATTAAAATTGCTTCCAAACTAACGCGTTTTATGAACGTTTCTAACACACATGTTAGAAGACAAATGATTGCAAAAATCATTATAAGACTTATTTGTTCATATCAATCCATGGGTGGATGAAAAGTCTACTTTAAATAGAGACTTAATTAGAGACATAAAACTCTAATCAAGTAACATAAAACTCTTATTTAAAGACATAAAAAACTCTACTTAAGGGTATGTTTGGTATGAGGTAATGGAATGGATGAAGGAATGGAATGGATGAGGTAATGGAATGGACGAGGGAATGCAATGGATCATTACCATTCCATGTCTTGTTTGGTTACCATGTGAATGGAATGAATTATTATTGTGTATTGTTCGGTAGGAAAAAAAAACGGAGTAATAAAATTAGCGGTGAGTGGTGGTGGTGGTCGGTGGTAGTGATCGTGGGTGGTTATAGGTGGAGGTGGTGGGTGTCGGCGGCGGCGATGGGTGGTGGTGGTGGCGGCGAGTGGCGGTGCGGCGGTGACGACGAGTGGTGGTGGCGACAAGGTGGCCGTTGGTGGTGGGTGGCAGCAAAGGTGGCGGTTGGTGGAGGCGGCAGCGGTTGGTGGTGGCGGTGGTGGTTGCGTCGACGATGGTGGTGGGCAGCGGCGGCGAGTGGCGTTGGCGGTTGGTCGTAGCTGTGGGTGATAACGGTGGCGAGTGGGTGGCGGCGGCGGCGGTGGCTGTCGGGGTGAAGTGGTGGCGGGTGGCGGCGATGGCGTCGGTGGTGGGTGGTGGTGGGTTGTGGCAAAGGTCGTGGGTTGTGGTGTTGTTGATGAATGGTGCAAGAGGGGATGGAATGGAAAAAAAAACATGGGGGGTGGAAGGAATGATTTTGAGAGAATGGAATGCCTTTTGGAATGGGTGATTCCATTCCATTGACCAACCAAACACTCTTTTCTTCATTCCCTCGTAATCACTCATTCCATTCCATCTCTCATTCCTGCATAGCAAACACTACCTAAGAGAATTTAACGTTTACAAAAAATGTATGGTTTACACCAATAATTCCGGTCTAACACACATGTTAGAGAATTTAACGTTTACAAAAAAACGTATGGTTTACGCCGATCTAACACAAAAGTTAGAAAATTAACGATTCCCAAAATCGTTTCAAAACTAAACGTTGGAACCAAAACTATTCGTTTTGTACCACGGTATAGGATTTAAGATTGTATCTCAATCTCAAAAAATTCAAATACAACAAGTTGTACTACATACATATTTCCCAAAAAAAAAATATTTATAAGATCATAACCTCTAACATATTTTTTTATTCTATTATAAATCCTTTCGTAAACCCAAAATCCTTATAAATAAGGTTTTTAAGATTGTAGCAACAATCTCACTAATCTGTTTTAAGTTTGTAGGAATTAGATTCACCTTTTTGTAAAATATAATTACACAATATATAATAATGAGACTCTCGTTATTCGTAGGAAATATCATAGTACAATACAGGTTGCAATAACTAAATAAAAAGAATATAAAATATAATTATATATACCAATCTTGATTCAAGCCGCATCTCTGGTGGGTCCTTCACGCGCACTTGATAGCATCCTAGACTCGAGTATTCATCATCTTGAGTCTTGAAAATACTCCTTGACTGCAACAAAGAGCACACTAAAACGTTGACGATTTTGGTTGAGGCACGTGTTCAACACGCTTCGCTTAAAACATATTTCGCGCCTCTACTAAAGACAACGCGTCTGTCTCCCAGGGTACAACAGCCGAAGCAGTCTGTACTGCCGGAGATGGCTCACGGGCCCAAGGTTACATTTGGTAATTGTAGTGTTTGAACTCATGTGGTGGAAAACAAGTAGAGAGTGTTCATCTCTCTAGTTGGTCTTCAAGTGTTCATCCCCCTTCTAGTATTTTTCATGTATCAAGCAATACCATATTCTTGTTGTTACAAAAGAAACACATAGCCTACTATTTGTACAAGACTCAAGGATTAGTGAAAGGTTTCACTTAATTAGTCAATTAATTAGAGTCTTAAAAACTCTAATAAATTTAAATTTAATGTCATTAAGAAGCTCTACTAAAGAGTTTCTCTTTTATTTACCACATGAAGATTCTAATTAATATTTATAATTTCATTAAATTATAAATATATAAATATCCATTCACCAAATTTCCAACATCCGTTCCCTTTGTCTTTGATACTTTTGGTTCCTTTGCTCCTGAAAGTTGTTGGTTTCATAGACAGGGTGCAGAAGGTCGTGCACAGCAATTCCCTGACGTCAAGGACCATGATTTTGCTTTTGATATAATTGGATTGTTATTCAAAAGAGAGTTGTTACGTATGTTGCATGTTTTCTGTCATTCTTATGTAATTTTATTAATTTTAATGAAAGGAAAAAACACCAATTTGCTCTTCATGTGGGGCTTATCGACACTCTCTTTGAAAGTATAAATGTAGATTGAATTTGAATAATTTAAATCATACATCAATCATAGATAAGAGAGATGTGAGGCTTATAAGGAATCCCTTATCGACACTCTCTTTGAAAGTATTCACTAAGACAACCAAATACTGATAGAAATAACAAACATCGTTGGTTGATATGAGAAATCACATGTTACACACAGGATTTGTAGCAACTCACATGTCCTTCAAGTTTTATAAATTTGTCTATGCTTTAAGCTTAGCTGGGGTTACAACTTAACATGTTACAAATTGAAGCATTCTGTGTATTGATTTCAACAACACAAATTGTTTTTACAATATAATCTAAGATCATAATTTTGGGTATTTAGGGTTTTTTTGAACAACATGTGTATTTAAGTATCAAAGAAAATGACATTTATCTAATAATAACTCACGATATCACAACTTTTAAAACCCTCATGACTAATAGTGAAATTCCCCTTATGTTTGTCCAAAAGAAGTTATTGAGTGTTGCATTGCTAATTGATAGAAATGTATATTTTAAGAACTTTTAACATATAATAGAAAAAAGGATTAGCTTCAAGATTCATCAAGGTTTGTAATAACTAAATTAAGAGCTCATTCCCCTTCCATTGTTAGAAAAAGGAAACGGAAAGCAAATGTCATAATGCACTTACTTTTTGCCATTTTATAATTAAGTTTTCAAACCAAATATTCCATAAACAATTATCAATGATTGAACCAAAAAGATTAAACTTAACCCCATACCTATAAAAGTTATTCATAATCAATTAATTAATAAGATTATGAATGTGATAGCAACCTAACTATCACATTTTTTAGGCTAAAATATTAAATATTTCTTATAACAACATATGTACTTCATTTCATATATTTATATAAACTATGGTAAAAAATCACTTTAATTTCGTCATCACACACATATTGTTTAGGCTCCTACTATTGAAATATTCGATAAAGTGATTTTTTTACAGTAGTTTATATAAACTATTGAAACACACATAAGTTACAATGACATGAAAAGTAATTTGAACATAAACTGAGAGATTAAACAACAATTTCAGACTACCATTAAATATATATTTTCTGAAATAATAATAGTTATCTTCTCATTATATGTTTTCACAAAGGTTGGGGAATAAATAAGATATATCCATTAATTGAAAATAAAATTTTACACACATGACACATGTATATGACAGGTGGAAGGCACGTGAGAGACTTCTTTTCTCGCATGCTAAAAGCAAAGGAAAACGTAACGCTATTTGATTAATATTTTCCTTTACAACGTCCAGTCACTATTTTATCTTATACGTATTATATAAGTGAAGGTTCGAATTATTGAAAAAAAAGTCGAGAACCTAAATAATTTATCTGACTTATTGATTATTTCACTCCAGTATTAGATTTGATATTCATGCTGAAAGGGTATGGTCCCAAAAAGCCACGCAGACCATTCAGACCGTGTGTTGTACCATACTCCTTACTCAATAAGCTAATTAATCCACAGATCCCGCGCGCGTCTACATAGGTGAAACCTGAACTCCGTGCGAGACCCGAACAAGAGATTACGTCAGCTTCACACTTAGTATCCTGAATAAGAGCCCTAACTCCTACAACCTCGCGCCGGCTAGTTGTGTATACAATAAAGGTTGCGCGAGAATTACGGCGCAGGGCCACTTCAGAAAATACCAAAGGTACGAGTGGCAGAAGAATGAGCCAATCAGCGTCCACCATGTTGTGCTCTATCGTGCTCCACGATTAACAGCTGTAAAGGAGACAGCGGGTACACAAGGACGCCTACATGGCACCAATCATGGGGCGGCGACAACTGCCCCATGATCTCCACTCACCTGTTGATGGCAGAAGGACAACAAGGCCGGCAACATGGACCTGTGGCTCCAATCAAGGTGATCCAGCACCGAAGATCTTCTAGAAGTCACTAACGGTTGATACCAGTGAGACAAAGAGGATATTCCTTGTTGTCGCCTTCCGGCCCAAAGCCCATCAGCCATCTCCTCCTACACCACTCCGGCTATAAATAGGGACCTCCATACTCTGATTAAACATTTCGTTCTCTCTATTCTCACTCTTAACACACACTTATTTCCTCAAAGCAGTTACTTATTCTCACGCCGGAGTCTGGTTAAGAGGGAAACCCTCATATTCCTCTCTTAACGAGCTAACGGTGTTGCTGTTTTGCAGGAAGAGTCATCATGTATGAGCTTAGGAAGGATTAAAGAAGATTAACCCTCATGTTTGAAACATAAACCAAACTAATTAACCTAAAATTAGTTACGTGTTTCTTCATTGGCGCCCACCGACATCTGGCGCAGAGACAATGAGGGGTTAGAAGACTTTATCACTCGCTTCAACAAGGAGTGTTTAGAGACTGGAGATGTAAATGAACAATTAATCCGCGCCCACTTCCAAAGGTCCATTCGTTGCGATAGTCTAATCAGGACTATCACAGGAAAGGACGGTATGCCTAAAGAATGGAACAAACTCATGGCAGCTGCAAAGATTGTAGCGTAAACCGAAGAATCATTGGCTGGAACCAAAAGCTCTTACATCGAAAATCTTTTTTCAAAAGCAAGCCCGCGCGACAATAGTAGGCGAAACAGAAACAGAAACCCTGGATGGAGGGCGAAACAATCCAGCGGTTATGAAGAAAGGCCTCACTTTAAAGAAGACGCGCGAGACACAATTGATCGCATCAGCTATCGAAAAGCCGTCAAGAATGAAAATCGAGAGAAACATTGGACTCCGCTCACTAAGACACCAAAAGAGGTGCTCATGACGGAGAACCACGACTTCAAGGCACCAAAGCCTATGACGAACAAGAAGGGGCAAGACCCAAACCTGTACTGCGATTTTCACAAGGATACATGTCATTTGACAGATGACTGCATCGGTCTAAGGCAAGAGATCGAGAAGACACTGAAAATAGGCAAGTTAAGTCATCTGGTCAAGAATGTGCGCAAGGTGTCACGGCCGCCGATCCGGTTTGACCCGTTTCAGGAGCCGCGGGACAGAAATCTCGTGATATTTATTTATGTGATTTTAGCAGCGGAATTCTTTAACATCAGGATCGTTATAAAGCTAAAAACTTTTCCCGATTATTTTATTTCACAACTCGGGATAAAACCCCGATAATTTACAATAATAAGATTTTTCTGATAAATCTTTATTTCAAAACATATTTCTTTATTTTATACTGAGCCACTATCTTAAGCTTGAAATGCTCCCCGACACTTTTCCTGAATTACAGTAAATCACCTGAAACATGTTTGAAAAAGGTTTTGTCAGCGAGGAAATACTGAGTGAATAATTCATTTTACTAAAATGATACAATTGTTATAATTCACAGTGTTAAGATCTTTTACACATGTTTCTGATATCAACCAACTACCCACAGTATTTGTCACTCGACCGGATCTGTGATAGTGGTCATATCACCATTGGTTGCCCCAATGAATGACGTATCACTTAATTTTAGGTTCGCCCACCTAATTGTGATAAAAACAGTAGTACTGTGCACAATACCCCACATACTGGCTGTAATTTGGCGATTACATAAACTTAATCACTGTAATTATAATTCTGAAAATAATTTGGAGTATTGTAAAACAGTTGATAAAAAGAGAATGACTCAAATTGCAGATTTAATATGGATAGAATATGATTTAGCCTGGTTAACCTAATTTCAATAATAATGCACACAAAACTGGGTTAGTGATCAATGCAACAGTCACGATAACTCACGAAATCAAATTCTCACAATGAACGACAAAGTGCAATACTTAAACATTCATCGATTTAACGACGAACGACAAAGTATAACCCAATGTGGGCGACACTTAAACATTCTTTGGATATATTGATCTCGTAAAATGAATCGTAATAGCGATCGAGTAATTACCCTGTTTTGCGGCAGCGATTCGAGTGCAGTGTGTGTTTATTTGTAGTAATTTGGTGCTAATTCGACGTACAGACAACAACTTTGCGTCGTTTCAACTTCTAATTTCAAGTCCCAAGGTCGGCTATTTATAGCCAGAAAATAGCCTCGCTTACGGACCGTAAGCCGTAACCCTTACGGTCCGTAAGGGTGCGGTCTAATTTGTATAGTAGCCTAGTCAGTGGTATAGGCTTGATGAATCAACTAAAATCGAATTTCAGTATGTACAACGCAATTTTGTTGATAATTATCAACTAGGGTTTACCCCCCCTGAGTTTTAGGGGCCCTGATCCTGATTCCGATTGTTCCGAAAATTTTAGGGTTAGTGCGGAATTACTTGGGTGTCTCAATTAGGTTTCCTTATTGACTAATTATTATTCTAATTATAAATTTTAATGAGAGTTGTTACATCCTCCCCACCTTAAGAAAAATCTCGTCCTTGAGATTTATTGAAATAGATGAGGGTATTTCCGCTTCATTTCTGACTCCAGTTCCTAAGTATATTCTGGTCCTCTCTTTGAATTCCATTTGACTTTCACCAGTACTAGTCGCTTGTGTTTGAGAAACTTGACTTTTCGATCTTCTATTTGTAAAGGTTTTTCTATGAATATCAGCTTTTCATTTACCTCTACATCTTGAAGAGGTACTACCAGGGATTCGTCTGATAGACATTTCTTAAGATTGGATACATGAAATACATCATGTACTCCAGCTAGTTTTTCTGGTAGTTGTAAGCGATAAGCAACTGGTCCGATTCGTTGAATCACTGGAAATGGTCCAACATATCTTGGACTCAGTTTTCCTTTCTTACCGAATCGTACGACTCCTTTCCAAGGAGAAACTTTTAAAAGTACTTTATCTCCTATCTGGAATTCTAGTGGCTTTCGGCGATTGTCTGCATAGCTCTTCTGGCGATCTCGAGCCGTCTTTAGTCTTTCCTTGATTTGTGTTATCTTGTCAGTGGTTTCTTTTACGATTTCTGGACCTGATAATTGACTTTCTCCTATTTCTGCCCAACATACGGGAGTTCTGCACTTGCGTCCATACAGTGCTTCGAATGGAGCGACTTCGATGCTTGAATGATAACTATTATTATAGGAGAATTCGATTAATGGTAAATGGTTATCCCAATTACCACCAAAGTCAATTACACATGCGCGGAGCATGTCTTCTAGAGTTTGGATCGTCCTTTCACTTTGTCCGTCTGTTTGTGGATGATATGCAGTACTTAAATTGAGTCGGGTTCCCATTGATTCTTGGAAACTTGTCCAGAAACGGGAAGTGAAACGACTATCTCTATCCGATACAATGGAGAGTGGAACTCCATGTAAGGATACTATTTCATCTACGTACAACTTGGCTAACCTTTCCATGCTAAAGGTTTCCTTTATTGGTAGAAAATGAGCGGATTTGGTTAATCGGTCTACGATCACCCAAATGGCATCATTACCTTTTCTGGTTTTGGGTAACTTAGTAACAAAGTCCATTGTTATGAGTTCCCATTTCCATACAGGCATTTCTAACTGTTGTAGCAGACCTGAAGGTTTCTGGTGTTCGGCTTTAACTTGTGAACAAGTTAGACACTTAGATACGTATTCGGCTATATCCTTCTTCATTCCTATCCACCAGAAATTCTTTCTTAAATCTTGGTACATCTTATTGTTTCCTGGATGTACAGTATACCTAGATTTATGAGCTTCGTCTAAAATCTTTGACCTTAAATTTCCCTGTTTAGGTACCCAAATTCTGCTTTTGTGGAATTTCCAAATTCCATCATTTCCTTGTTCCAATTCTTTTAGGTAACCTTTCATTCCTTCGGCATCGTCCTTGATTGCCGTTTCATGAATTTCTTTCAATTGTTCCATTAAATCTACTTGTAGATTTATTCTAAGAGCACGGACTCGCCTTTGCTTCTCATGATACTTACGACTTAAGGCGTCTGTGACTACGTTTGCCTTTCCTTCGTGATATTGAATATCACAGTCGTAATCACTTAGGATTTCCATCCATCTTCTTTGCCTCATGTTTAACTCTTTTTGTCCAAATATATACCTTAAACTCTTATGATCTGTATAAACAGTAAACTTACTTCCATACACATAATGTCTCCATATCTTAAGGGCAAAAACTATAGCTCCTAATTCTAAATCATGAGTCGTATAGTTTTCTTCGTGCTTTTTCAATGGTCTGGAAGCATACGCAATTACTTTCATGCGTTGCATCAACACACATCCGTATCCTAATTTTGAAGCATCACAATATACCTCAAAATCTTCTGTTCCTTCTGGTAAGGCTAAGATTGGAGCTTTGGTTAATTTCTGCTTTAAGATTCTGAAAGCTTCTTCTTGTTTGGGTCCCCACTCAAACTTAGTGGCTTTACAGGTTAGCTTAGTTAATGGTATAGCTATCTTGGAAAAATCCTTAATAAACCGTCTATAATATCCAGCTAATCCTATAAAACTTCTAATTTCCATTGCAGTTTGCGGAACCTTCCAATTGGTAATTGCTTCTATCTTAGCAGGATCTACGTGAATACCTTCGTGATTCACCATGTGTCCTAAAAATTGCACTTCTTGTAGCCAAAATTCACACTTCGAGAATTTAGCGTACAACTTTTCTTTTCTTAACAAAGTTAAGAGTGCATGCAAGTGTTGACAATGTTCGACCTGACTTTTTGAATAAATAAGTATATCGTCTATGAAAACAATTACAAATTTATCCAAATATGGTTTACAGATCCTGTTCATCATGTCCATAAATGCTGCAGGTGCATTAGTTAACCCGAAGGGCATGACTGTAAACTCATAATGTCCATACCTAGTTCTAAAAGCAGTTTTAGGTATGTCTTCTTCTTGAACCTTCAAATGATGATATCCGGAGCGCAAGTCTATCTTAGAAAAATATTTAGCGCCTTGTAATTGATCAAAAAGATCATCAATCCTAGGTAATGGGTATCGATTCTTAATTGTAACCTTATTCAACTCTCTATAATCGATACACATTCTCATCGATCCATCTTTCTTTTTCACAAACAACACTGGTGCACCCCAAGGGGATGAACTAGGTTGTATAAATCCTTTGCTTAGTAATTCATCTAATTGCTTTTTCAATTCTAGCATTTCGGTAGGAGCTAATCGATAGGGTGCCTTGGCTATCGGTGTAGTTCCTGGAATTAGATGAATCCTAAATTCTACCTCCCTATCTGGTGGTAACCCAGGTAAATCTTCTGGAAATATATCTGGGTATTCTGAGACTACAGGAATTTCCTTAAGTTCTTTTCCTTTAGTACAAATGATTACTGAAATCATACATACTATTCCTTGTTTCCGTTCATAATCAGCAACTTTCATTACTGATATGAACTTCAGTGGCTTTCGAGGTTTATCTCCTGTAATCATGATTACTTTCCCAGTAGGTGATTGAATTTCTATAGAGTTTCTATCACAAATGATTTGAGCATGGTTGGCTATTAACCAATCCATTCCTAACACAACATCAAATTCAGCTAATTTCATAGGCAATAGGTTTGCAACAAATTTATGACCTGAGAGTTCTATTTCTACTTTTTGCAAAACCTGATTGATTTTTACTGAATTCCCATCTGCGGTTTCGACTGTAAAAATCTGCCTAACGGTAGTTAAGGGTAACTTAAGAGCTTGACAGAATGAAGTATTTATAAAACTTTGGTTTGCACCAGAGTCAAATAATACTTTTGCATAAACGTTGTGAACTAGAAACGTACCGGCGATGACATCCGGAATGAGCTCTGCTTCTTGAGTGGTTAGCTGGAATGCTCTGGCATTCTTCTTAGTAGCTCCTTCGGTCGCTTTGGGTTTGTTGTCTACTGGGTTGGCTAACTTAGGACATTCTGTTTTTAAATGTCCGGCTTCTCCACAATTGTAACAAATTATGGATTTCTTCCTGCAGTTTTCTTCACGATGTCCTATCGTTTTGCAAAAATTGCAAAGTTTGTTACATTTTCCAAAATGATTCTTTTTGCAAATTTTGCAGAATGGCAAAGTTGAGGATTGCCCTGTTCCTTTTTTCTTGAAATTCCTACTATTACCCACTCTAAATCCTTGGGTAATTTTCTGAGCTAGTTCCTTCTTCCTATCTTCATCTCTTGTACGTATCAGTTCATCAGTTAGGGTGTTAGCTAATTCTACTGCATCGTCAATAGTGCGAGGTCTCGCAGCCTTAACGATATTGCGAATTTCGCTAATTAATCCCCAAATATAGCGAGAAATGAGTACCGGTTCTGGCGAAGCCAGGTTAGGTACCACTCTCGCATATTCGAAGAATGTCGAAGTATAACCACGACAATCCACACCTAACATACGATGAGTTAGGAACTTATTTGCCATTTGTTCCTTTTCATACTCAGGACAAAATTTTCTTTCTACGAGATTCTTAAATTCTTCCCAAGTTATAGCATAAGCCCTATCTCTTCCTTTAGCTTGTAACACAGTGTTCCACCATTCGAGTGCTCCTTCTTTAAACAGATTTGATGCGTACATGACCTGATCATCTTTGGCACACTTACTTATGGCAATTACTGCTTCGGTTTTCTCTAACCAACGCAGTGATGCAGTTGCCCCTTCATTGCCTGCAAATTCAGTGGGTTTACAAGCAAGGAATTCTTTGAAAGTGCAACCAGGTGTTGCAGCCTTCCGTTTCTTAGGGAGCGGCGTGTGCTGGGATTCATTATTATGATTAACATGATTATGGCCACCGTTTATACTATTACTGAAGTTATCTTCAGTAGTACGTTTACTAGGAATGATATGTTGCGGTTCGATTGGACTTTTTACAGCAGCAACAAATGCTGGAATAGCATTGGCTATCCCTTGAGCAACAATATTTTCAATATCTTGTCTAGTCATATCATGGTTGTAAAACAAGGTTTCCAAGGCCGAGTACTCCCCGAGTAGTCGCTACAAGGCAGGCTGCCGAGGCGACTTTCTTTGACTCCGCCTAATTACTCGAAGTCGGTCAAACGCGGTCAACCTCGGCCAGAATTGGATCTAGTAGGTTAACTCGGGCCTAGTTTGACTTAAATAATAATATAACATAATTTCTATACCTATTATATTATAGAATGAATATCATTTTCACGTATTTTGTTATAAATATTAGTAAATTTGTGTTATCTGACATATATTTAATCTCCAAAAAGTAATTTCTTTATAATTTAACATGTCCGAGTACTCCCCGAGTACTCTCCGCGTATACCGAGTGCTCTCAACTCCCCGGTCGACCGACTAGGGAACCATGAGTCATATATTGATCCCCTGGATGTTGCTCCGACTGATTAACCTCATTTACTGGTTCATTACCACTATTTGCCATCTGATAATATATAATAATTTTTATTAGTATTTGATAACTAGCAATTTATACACAAACAATCAGACAATTCACAATGCACGTATAGTCAAAACTATCGATTTCTCGATTTCATTTTATATTGGTTATAGTATGCATCAAATACACACCAATATTTTACAAAGTTTTATTCGTTATGTTAGAGACTGATTTCACCATTTACTATACTATTACACAACTATAGTTTTACCACCTTCCTATCCCTCACCATTGGTTGTTCTAAAAACGCATTTCCCTTTCATCATATTTCCAGGCAATCTGTCCCCCTATCTCCCTGATTCTATTCCCTGCATCCATCAACTCTTCACCGAAATGGCGAAGTTCAGCCATATTCTCAGTGCTCATTGGTGGATTAGGTAGGGGTTCTGGATCAAATTGCGGAAGGAAGGAATAAGGGTCGTTGACAATATTTTGAAATTGCCAATCATTCGTCCACCATTCTTCCATTTCTATAGGTTGAGCATGGACTATTGGTTCTGGGATTGCTGGTGCAAAATTCATAGGGATTGGATTTTCACTAGGATAGGTAAAAACATTCGTATTGACAGGCTGAATAGTTTCACAGTTTGCCAATAGAAAATCTATTTCATCCTGAAAAGTTATTTCCTGGTTTTGGTTTTGATTGGAGCTCTCTCCGATTTCTATCTGAGTTGGTCTAGAACCTTGTCCTATTTCCATTTCTATTTCTTTAGAATATTCCTCAAACTGTATCTCCATTTGCCTAGAATCTTTCTGAACTTCTATTTCCATTTCCCGCTGTTTACCAGTTTCTTTTGCTATTTCTAAAGGATTGTTTATTTTAGGAAGTTTCGGGACTGGCTTTTTCCTACGGATACGATGTCCCCACACGTAATTCTTCTTTTTCTTTCGTTTTGGCTTTGTCAAAGGTGGAGCATGGAACTCTACAGGTTGGTCCACATCAGCAAAGTATCCAGTAAACTCTTGGGAAACTTCTATATTCACCGGGTAAAGATTGAGGTTCTGAAAAGCTTCAGATATCTCGCTCATGCTGTGTAGCATATATGCAAAATGCACAGAAATGCTAAGTTAAAACTTTGGAACAAAGTTTAACAAATAAACATCGAAGTTTTATTGCACACTATTTGTACAAAATAACAGGAAAGAACACACTCAGATTTATTTATTTATTTACTGAGAAGTGTTATTACTAGACTTAGGGTATTTAAAGATTTGCATGTTCTGCTACAGTAGCTAGCATATACAAATTTGCCCATTTCTCATCTAGCTTATCTTCCCAAGGTGATTTATTGATTAACTCCTGAGTTTCCTTTTTAATCCTCTTTTCTCGGATTTGCTCTTTACTTTTCTTAATAATCATACTCCTTTTTCTAGGAGAAAGCGGTTTCTCATATTGTGCTTTTCGCACAAATATTCCTTCTTCAGGGATTGTAGGGAGTTTTGAAATTTTAGTTTTGGATGAACTTCCCTCTTCATAGACTGACCTATCTAATTTAAGATAGATATCTTGCAACTTTTGCTTACCCATACTGTAACTAACAAATAGTCAGTTTAATAAAACACATAATCACATAATAGTAATCAGGAAAAATTAAGTATCTGTTAAATACTTAATTAGCTTAACTCAGTGGCTCTGATACCACCTTATTTCTGTCACGGCCCCCGATCCGGTTTGACCCGTTTCAGGAGCCACGGGACAGAAATCCCGTGATATTTATTTATGTGATTTTAGCAGCGGAATTCTTTAACACCAGGATCGTTATAAAGCTAAAAACTTTTCCCGATTATTTTATTTCACAACTCGGGATAAAACCCCGATAATTTACAATAATAATATTTTTCTGATAAATCTTTATTTCAAAACATATTTCTTTATTTTATACTGAGCCACTATCTTAAGCTTGAAATGCTCCCCGACACTTTTCCTGAATTACAGTAGATCACCTGAAACATGTTTGAAAAAGGTTTTGTCAGCGGGGAATACTGAGTGAATCATTCATTTTACTAAAATGACACAATTGTTATAATTCACACTGTTAAGATCTTTTACACATGTTTCTGATATCAACCAACTACCCACAGTATTTGTCACTCGACCGGATCTGTGACAGTGGTCATATCACCATTGGCTGCCCCAATGAATGACGTATCACTTAATTTTAGGTTCGCCCACCTAATTGTGATAAAAACAGTAGTACTATGCACAATACCCCACATACTGGCTGTAATTTGGTGATTACATAAACTTAATCACTGTAATTATAATTCTGAAAATAATTTGGAGTATTGTAAAACAGTTGATAAAAAGAGAATGACTCACATTGCAGATTTAATACGGATAGAATATGATTTAGCCTGGTTAACCTAATTTCAATAATAATGCACACAAAACTGGGTTAGTGATCAATACAGCAGTCACGATAACTCACGAAATCAAATTCTCATAATGAACGACAAAGTGCAATACTTAAACATTCATCGATTTAACGACGAACGACAAAGTATAACCCAATGTGGGCGACACTTAAACATTCTTTGGATATATTGATCTCGGAAAATGAATCGTAATAGCGATCGAGTAATTACCCTGTTTTACGGCAGCGATTCGAGTGCAGTGTGTGTTTATTTGTAGTAATTTGGTGCTAATTCGACGTACAGACAACAACTTTGCATCGTTTCAACTTCTAATTTCAAGTCCCAAGGTCGGCTATTTATAGCCAGAAAATAGCCTCGCTTACGGACCGTAAGCCGTAACCCTTACGGTCCGTAAGGGTGCGGTCTAATTTGTAGAGTAGCCTAGTCAGTGGTATAGGCTTGATGAATCAACTAAAATCGAATTTCAGTATGTACAACGCAATTTTGTTGATAATTATCAATTAGGGTTTACCCCCCTGAGTTTTAGGGGCCCTGATCCTGATTCCGATTGTTCCGAAAATTTTAGGGTTAGTGCGGAATTACTTGGGTGTCTCAATTAGGGTTTCCTTATTGACTAATTATTATTCTAATTATAAATTTTAATGAGAGTTGTTACACAAGGAGACGCGCCAGATTCAAAGAAATGATGATGGAAATCAGAAGAAGGTTAGGCGCCTAAGACTCATATGGTCAATGGACCAAGGCACAACGCAAGAAACAAGGGCAAGCGCCCATTTGAACCAGCATGGCAAGAAAAACAAGTCATCTTTCAGGTAGTGCGTGGGGGACCACGCGCCACGCGCCCTGTTGTCATTACCGGCATCATAGGCCACTATGAAAAAGAGTACGTCTTCATCAACCCAGGAAGCACAGCTGACATCATTTATGAACAATGTTTTAATCAGTTTTATGATGAAGACAAAGCACGCCTCGAACCTGTCGATTATGCTCTATCCGGATTTTGCAACGAGACAGTCTTCCCATTGGGCCAGATCAGCTTTCCCTTCACGCTATCTGATGGGAAGAATTCAAGAACTACAGATGTCAACTTCATGGTAATGCCAGTCAAGTCAAGGCATGACATTCTAAACAGAAGAGAAACCCAGGGAGAAATGAACATGGTAACCTCCACGCCCCATTCAGCCATTGGCTTTCCAACTGAAACGGGGGTGGCGATTATCTACTCAAAGAAAGAGGTGATGGCAGCAGAAGATGCGCGCCCAGTCAAAGCAGCCAAGATTTCACCAACCGAGCCAGAAAAATGGGTCTTGAACCGCAAGTACCCAGAACAGACGATGACGATTGGCCACGCAATCTCACCAAGTATCAGGACACACCTCAAGCAGCTACTGTTCAGAAACATAGACATCTTCGCCTGGACCCCGTCTGACATGACAGGCGTCACGCGCGACGTCATTGAACATTGTTTGAACACTTATCCATCCGTTTAGCCGAAGGTCCAAAGAAGGCGCAGCGTATGAGCGGATAAGACCAAAGCCATGAATGAACAAGTTTGTGAACTATTAAAGGCAGGCATACTAAGGGAGGTGCGCTACCAAAGTTGGGTTGCAAACCCTGTCATGGTCAAGAAGTCTACGGGAGGATGGAGCATGTGTGTTGACTACACAGATCTCAATAAGGCATGTCCCAAAGATTGATATTCATTGCCTGAGATCGACAAGAAGATAGTCTCTCTCGCGCCATTCAGGTGAGAATGCTTTTTAGATTGCTACAAGGGGTACCACCAAGTCCAGATGAAGCTGGAAGATGAGGATAAAACAGCCTTCCGCACTGACATCGGAATCTTCTGTTACACAAAGATGCCATTTGGGCTCAAGAATGTTGGCGCAACCTACCAGCGACTAATGGACAAGATATTTGTTGATGACATCGGAAAGCATATAGAAATGTACATTGCCGATCTTTTGATCAAAAGTCCCGAGGAGGACCAGATGCTAAAAGACATAGAGAAGACGTTCAATTCTATAAAGAGCGTGAACATGAAGCTGAACCCCGCGAAATGTTCTTTCGGAATGGAGGAAAGCAAATTTCTAGGCTTTGTGGTTACAAACGGCGGTTTTAAAGTCAACCCCGAAAAAGTTCAAGCCATTGAGCGGATGCCATCACCGCGCACAATCAAAGAAATGCAAAGATTGGTCGGTCGCCTAGTTGCGCTTAGTTGTTTTTTATCAAACCACGCTGCAAAGTCTTACCCTTTCATCACTACCTTGCCCAACTGCGTAAAAAACAAGAGTTCAAATGGACGCCAGAAGCGGAAGCAGCCTTCCAACAGATGAAAGAATGCTTGATCAAGCTCCCTACATTAACCGCACCATTCGAGGAAGAACCACTTATTCTGTACTTGTCTTCTTCAGACAAGGCAGTTGGGTCGTTACTGTTAGTAGAAAGAGACGGAGTTCAGACTCCAATCTATTATGTTAGTAGGGTGCTCACGGATCCGGAATCACGATATTAAACCATGGAGAAGTTAGTGCCCGCGCTGCTACACGCCTCGAGAAGGCTACACAGGTATTTCACTGGGCATGTAATCACTGTACTCACTAACTTCCATATTAGCACCATCTTGCAAAAACCAGAGACATCAGGCCGTTTGGCGAAATGGGCAATCGAGCTGGGGGCCACAACATCCTGTATAGGCCGCGCCCAGCTATCAAAGACCAAGTATTAGCAAACTTCATCACTGAAGTCCCTGAAGACAAGATCAAGGAATGTGAGGCAGTAGACACTCCAGTCAAAGACACATCAGATGAATTATGGCTGTTATTCACTGATGGAGCCTCAAATAAAGACGGCGCATGAGTTGGGTTGTGCCTTGTTAGCCTAGAGAAGCACGAGTTCACATATGTTATCAAGTTGAATTTCAAAAATACCGACAATGAGGCAGATATTGAAGCGTTCTTGGCAGGCTTGCGCCTGGCCATCAAGATGGGAGTGCATAATTTACAAGCGCATGTCGACTCTCTCCTGATCGCGAGTCAAATCAACGGGATATACGATACAAAAGGCGAGCTCATGGTTTTGTATTTGGAGCAAGCGAAGGAGCTACTTCAAAAGTTCAAATTGTACAAGGTTGTTCATATCAACCGATCAGAAAACAAGCTAGCTGACGCGCTAAGCAATCGCTTCTACAGCATTTCAACACCTCGCCAAAGATGTAACAATTCAAGTCTTAGAAAACCCATCGGTATTGCTGCGCCAGGTCAATGTGATTGAGGTAGGGCCACCTTCGTGGATGACCCCTATCATTCAATATCTTCAAGAGGGAATTCTCTCAGGGAACAAGGCGGAAGCCAGAAAAATACAAAACAAAGCGCTGTTTTACGAGATGAACGGGGGCATTCTTTACAGAAGATCCTTTTTAGGGCCACTACTACGATGCTAAGACCCTCAGGATGCAAGCTATTTGATCAGGGAGATACACGAAGGAATCTGCGGCATTCATGCGGGCCCGCGCATGGTCGTAACAAAGATAATGAACGCCGGTTACTACTGGCCAAGGATGCACGTCGACGCTTTGAAAGAGCTGCGCAAATGTGATGCCTGTCAGAGGCACGCGCCAAAGACCCTGCGCCCAAAAAATGATTTGATCCCTGTATCAACAGCCTGGCCCTTCCAACAGTGGGGGATCGACATGGTGGGTCCATTCCCTGAAGCTCCCGGTGCAGTGAATTTTATAATTGTTGTTGTTTATTACTTCACTAAGTGGGTGGAGGCGAAGGCCTTTGCTTCAACCTCCGCAATGATGGAGAGAAAATTCATATGGGAACACATCATTTGCAGATTTGGCCTCCCACTCAAGATCGTGACTGATAATGGCACCAATTTTGCGTCCGAAGATCTTCAGAAATGGATGAAGGAACTAAACATTGAGTACACTTTCTCTTCCTTTGCACATCCTCAAGGCAACGACCAAGTAGAAAGTGTCAACAAAAGCATTGTTGAGGGGATAAAGGCCCACCTGGGCACCAAAAGAAGAGGCTGGGCAGATGAGCTCCCTAGCATTTTGTGAGCTCACCGAACCATGCCAAAAACAAGCAATGGCGAAACCCCCTTTAGCCTTGTCTACGGCTCAGAGGCGGTTATCCCAGCAGAAATAGGCCTCCCCTCGCCGCGCTTATCAGCATTCAACAAGATTGATAACGAGGCGGAGCGCCGTTTAGACTTGGACCTGCTCGAAGAAAGGCGCGAGATCGCGCGAATTAAAGAGGCCAAGTACAAGACTCAGCTGGAGCGATACTACAATGCCAGGGTGCGCATCTGTACGTATACCCCAGGAGAATATGTGTTCAGGGACAACGAAGCCTCTAATGCCGAGCGCCGTGGAAAACTAGCACCAAAATGGGAAGGCCCATACTTGGTTCATGAAGTGCTAGGAAAAGGGGCGTACAAACTGCGCACTTTAGATGGCCATATCATTCCACGCACATGGAACGCGCAATAACTGCGCAAGTGCTACACGTGATCACCCTTGGCCACGCGCCTTTTAATTATCTATGTTGGCCATGCGCCTTTTCTTTTCTTTCGATTATGTATGATGGCCTTGCGCCTGTTTCCAGCTACTTAATACAAATGTTGGCTGTGCCTTATGATTACCATCCTATGTCTTCTACGTTACAAATGCATGTTAAACTTTTGATTAGCACGAAAAACACTTCAGTAAATTACGAGCTCTTGAGTTAAGCCTCCAAGGTCCTCCGCAAACATAGCGTGAGACCGGGCAGTAACACCCATACACGAGCCACACTTACATTTATTCGAGATAATTTAACCAAAGTTTCTAACAACAGTCCAATAATTATAACTTGACGAGAATAAAAAGCAAGCATAATGTATTCCAATCAAAAAGCGCATCAGCACAACGATTACATTTAAACTAAGAACAGGAAAATTACAAGGCACCCGCCTACAAATCCTACAACCTATTCATAACCATCACCATCACCATCATCGCCGGCTTCCTCTTCTTCGTCCGTTAGCTCAACAGTTTATGAAGGATCAAGAATGGACTTCAGCCGCGCGCACCAGTCATCATGCTTTAACGCATCAGTGACTAACTCCATAACAGCGAAAGGTGGTCATAAACTTCTTCAGCGCGGGAGAGCATGGAGTCAGCCTGATCAGTCACCGAGCAGTGATGAGTATCGAACTGCTGGCCAAATACCTCCTCAACATGCTGAGCACACTCCAGATAGCCACCACGATGCCCGGCAGCACGTGAGACATCTATCAGAGCAGCAATAGCTGTATCCAGCTCAGTAGCATTTAAAATGGAGTTGGCAATCTGCACAAAAAGAGGGACATCATGAGAACAAAACAACAATAAACGAAACTTAAGGCAAAAGGAGAAGAAACTCACCGCAGGTATTCCTCTACTGCACATCCACTCGGACTCGGAGACAAGCGTGTCCACGATTGTTTGTGCCTCAACATAATTATTCTGAGCCACATTGAGGGCGGAAGTGTTGATATCACGTGCCTCCTCGGCTTTCTTCTTCGCCTCTTTGGCGGTCTCAGCCTTCACCCTTTCGGCATCGAGGTCTATCTCTAATGATTCATTTTTATCATGGGCCTCAAACAATCGTCGCTTCAGATCTACAATCTCCACATCCTTTGCAGCTAGCTCCTTATCCTTTGTAACGCCTCGCGTTTTTGAACTTTCTATTTATAGCATAGTGGGTTGTACTTTCCTTTTCAGTCAGTTGTACTCTCGTTCTATCCCAGTTTGTATCTCGAGACTTGAAATCATAATGGAAATGCACGATTTTATTCATATTTGTGTTTATATGCTATGTTATGTTATTACACGTTGAAACTATGTTAAGCACGTAAAAACAGTGAAATTCTATCAAAATCCCAACTCTTAAATCCATCGTTGCCAAGAGATTACCCTAAACCGAACAAAATCGGGAATTCGTACGTGGTTTCGATTGAAGTATCAAAATTTGGGATTAAAAGGATTTTTATAATTAAATAAACTTAACTAAGTAAATAAATTAGTTTGAAATATATATATATATATATATATATAAATAACAAATTTTATTAGTTATTAGTTAGTTTAAGCTAACTAAGTTAGTTGAAACCTAACCTAGTTAGTAAATTCTTTTGGAACCTTCAAAATTAACCTAGTTAATTCAACTAGGTTAGTTTTTATTAAGCAAATCACTAACTGAGTTAGGAAACTCAGTTAGTGCAGTTAGATGTCAAAAAATGGAACAAAAAGTGCTAAACCCCTTGGAACCGTGCACATGCTAGGGATCGAACCGGTGACCTTCAGCTTGTATGCACGTAGCCCGACCAACTGGGCTACGTGACTAACCCGGTAGGATCTATGATTTTATTAATGTTATACGCTTTTTCGGTTCGAACTTGAATTCAAACCCAAAACAACCGCCAAATATGTTACGCGGTTTCCTCCATCATTTCCGGTCAGCTTTCCATCATTCCAATCTCGTGATTCCGGTTACCATTTTTAACCCAAATTCCGACAATCAAGCTTCGGTTACCATTCGAGCTTACCTAGTTTCCAAACGAGACCCGACACCACTCGACTATATATACCCGACTCCACCCCTCTCCGAAACCACACCACCCCACTGTCACACCTTCATCGCTTCCTTCTTCACCGTGTTGCCCACGACTTCCGGAGCTCACCAGAAAACCACCCCTGCACTCCGCCGGAGAACCGCCGGAGAAGACGAAGTCCGGTAACCTCCCCCTCCTTCCCGTTTTTCTTCCTTTCTTACAGTTCTTTCTTTTTTTTTATTTTTTTATTTATACATACTGTTATATTATTATTATTATTATTATTATTATTATTATTATTATTATCATTAGTAATATTATCAATATTATTATTAATATTATTATCATAAGCAGATTATTAAAATAATTAGTATTACTATTAAAACAGATTTATAAACATATTTTTTTTATCTCTGAAATATTAAATTTATAGCAGAAATATTGTTTCTGTTTTATTTATAAAATCAGATTTATTATTAAATCAGAATTTCTTTAATAAATCAGAATTTATAATCAGAAACTATTATCTTTATAAATTCAGAAATATTAATCAGAATTTATATATATATATATATTTTTTTAAAATTAAATCAGTTATATTTAACAATATTACTAAAATCATTCTGATTTGTTAATATTATTAATATTATTAAAACAGATTTAATAATATAATTATTATTTAACAGATTTATTTATATATTTTTAAATCTGAAATCAAAATTTATGACAGAATTTTTATTATATCAGAATTTATTTCAGAATTATTTTATAAGTCAGAATTGTTATTTAAAATAATATTCAGAATTTATATTTTATATTTTAATCAAAAATTTTATTATCAGAAATCATATTTCCTATTTAAATCAGAAATTATTATTATTTATTTAATACAACATTTTTAGTAAAATCAGTATTTCATATTTACTTATTGTCATGTATTTTATTAAATACGAAAATGTGAGACATGTGAATATTAACTTTAGACATATTTATATGATTAATGCCTTAATTATTCAAATAATCCCTAAATTCCCAATATTAATCAAAACCTCAAAATTAATAAGGTAAATCTCTTGTGCAACGACACTTGGAACAATCCTCATATTATCTTTCCAAGAAATACGCAACGCACTCCAAGGTGAGTATACATGACCCATTTTCGTTTTACACTTTTGGGTGCAATATGTATTACATATCAAACATCACAACACGTTAAACATTTTATGCACACTCTATCCTTATTCTATGTGATACATTTTAATCATGTTAGACATGTTATGCTATTGTAAACACCTAATGACTATGTGTTCATTAACTTCGTACAAGCCTCCCCTAACAATGGTAGCGCTATAGGTTGAGAAACGCCCCTCCTGTTCTATGAGCAGGTATTGTTAGGTCAAACTATGTTAAAACCACCCTGTAGACTTTGGGTTGGACACTTTAATTGCGTTAAACTTTGGTTTGGGCACATAGAGTAACATCGTTTCGAGTATATACTGTTAACATGATATTGTATTTCACATTTGGATATGAGCAACATTTTAAACACGTACTATGCTATGTATGAAAACTTGTATACTCGCCAACATGTTTTTGTTGACATTATTTTAATACATATTGCAGGTTGAAAGTACAAGATTCAAGAATCAAGCTAGGATGAACTCTAGAAACCCACATAACATTTGAATTACTGTTGAACAATATGTTGTATTGCTTGGAACTATGTATTTCACTTTAGAGTTTATGAAATGAATTAAATAAATTATTGTCACATTTAGTGTTATGTTGTTTTGAGCAATTTGTTCGTCTTATCCCGATGTTTCCGCCATCGGTTGGGGTGTGACATCCTTATTCTCCACCCGCGCATTCAACTCAGCCTGCAAGGGTTGAAATAAAGAGTTAGCAATATTTTGACAAGTAAAAAACAACATAAAGAGGAAAAAGAGTGAAGTTTGTTGTACCTTAATACGCCCTTTGTCTGCTTCAACTTTCTCAACCTTCCCTTTCAGAGTGGCAATCTGAGCCTCAAGGTCGGTAATTTTGGAACGCGCAACATACATGCGTTGATTGTCTTTTTCACAAACCTTCTTCCATTCTGCGTGCTCATTAGACAAAAGCTCCTCAGCAGCATGCAGCTTGTTCTTCAACCCTTCGCAGCCCCATTCTTCAGACTTCTTCTCCGCCTCAAAAGCGGCCTTATCTTCAGCAAAGGCACTTTTCATTTGTTCGAAGTCTTGGACTTGTTTCAACAAACGCTCCCGGTACTTCTCCCAATCAGCTCGCTCTCTAACCATTGTGCGCCACTCGCGCACAATCTGATGATTGGCAGCACGGGTGTTAGCCTCCCCAATAATGTAAGCACGATACAACCCCTCATGAGTACGCGCTCTTTGTCTATTAAATTCTCCGAGAGGGAAAGAACCCAAGTACCAATCCCGGCAGGCCCCGAACTCGACGAATCTGTCCTTCTGCTTTAAACCCCAAACAGGTTGGTGAGTAGTATCGCCGCAAGCCTCTTCGGTGTATGTCTTGTAGTAGATATCCCCCAAGGTATCCTTAGATCCTATGGGAGCTTGTGGCATCGATGCTTAGCCACGCCAGCACCTCCAACACCTGCACCACCCGCAGCAGCATAAGTCTCTTTGTGCGCTGCCTGCTCTGGTACGGTAGCAGTTAACCCCCCAGCAACGGATGTCACTTGTATGGTTTGGGCGGGGGCGTCATGCTACGCAGGTTCCGTTGGCTTAACAACCTCAGTCTCCTTTGGCTGAGTAACTTCAGCCTCTTTTCTCTTCAAGGGCTGGTCAAGCTCGATGATGCGTACGACCTCTGGACCCTGTGCTTTATCATGCTCAGTGGCAGCAGCAGTCTCGGTTTCCTTTGTTTTTTCCTTCTCGAAAAACACATCGCCCGCAGGCTATTCAACCACCTTCTTAACCTCTCTCTCACTGGTCTTGGGAGGTTTGATGATAAACTTTGTTTTCTTCGCCGTTGGCTCCTTAGGTTTTTCCAGATCAACACCCTTAACTTTCTTAGGGGTTTTCTTCAAGGCCTCTGCAGAAATTAAGTGTTTGAAAATTTTACAAAGGAAGCAAAATGTGAAGTGTACAAGGGCAACAACACTAACCTGGTGAAAACTTGAAAAGAGAGCACTAGCTGCTCTGCTTCCCTATCACCGGGCCCACAACCTTCTGCACCGGTTTGGATCCAGCAGCAGCTTCTTCTCTCGACCTTTTCCTGTTCACCAACTTAGTAGCAGCTTCTTCATGCTCTTCTTCTTCCTCTTCATCCAAGGCGATTGAAGAAAGGGTCGCGCCAGCTTCAGGGATCCTGTATCCTGCGCTTCCAGAAATTTTTGACCCGGTCACGCTACTTTTCTTCTTCTCACCTATACGGGATAAACCCTATAGTGAGTCACTGGTGACAACGTAATCCTCTAGGTTACTCTGTCGGAATCGAAGAGTACATTTATCATGAGCAGCAGCAGGGGCGCGACTACTTACGCCCTTCTTACTAGTCGCACCAGTGTCAACGGTCACCTTCTTGGTCTTCTTCTTTGCAGCCTTCTTTGGCCTCTCTTCTGGGTCTATCCCCAAGTCGCGCAGCACACCTGCAAAGATGTCAGACCATGAGCTCAACTCTCTTGCGACGAGCCTACGTACTCCTCGCTGGAAAGAAACAAGATCTCCTTTCTAGCAGAAGTCACGCCGCGCAAGGGTCTCGGTTTGGGAAATAGTGCACCTTTAGTCGCGGAAGGAGGATTGGCAAAGACTCCAGCGGGGGGAAAGAGGAAATTTTCCTTTATCTGCTCGTACCAATAAGGTTCCACAGACCGTAGCGGGCGCATGCCAATAGATCCACCAAAGGTAGGAAAGGTTGCCTGATAAATGTGTGACACTGCGATGAAGAACCAACAATTAGGTGCAAGAACATTACAAGAAGAGAAAAAGACCAAAACATACCTCTGTCTTCAAACTTCAGAACCAGTACTTTTTCGCTGGTCTCCGGCCATTTATCACTCATATGCGCCGCAACCAGCACATTCTCACCAAATATCCGGTTAGGCGTCGCAAGAAGATTCAGATACCAATCAGCCCCTTTGGAGATAGGGAGTTCATCCTTCTCAATCGTGTCTGACTCACGAAAGATCATCGCGATCGGTATGACCTCCTCCATGATGAATAAGAACTTCATTTTCCAGTCGTGAAAGCTTTTTAGAGGGTTTAGCAGAGCCTCGGTTGCCGAAGGAATAGAAGCCTATGTTCCTGATCAATTGGTAAAAGGCCCGAAACTTCTCGACAGTGGGTTCCTGTCCTTGAGATCGGCATAAGAACTCAAAATGATGCACCCTAACCATGCCCATGGGACTCATCTGAGATATATGAAAGCCGTAGAAGTGCAGAATAGATGCCATGAAATGAGTCGCCGGCAGCCGGAAGTTTCCCTAAAGGAAGAATTCTTCAAACAAAGTGATGTATCCCGGCGGTGCGTCGGCGGCAGTCTGACCCTGCCGGGGATATTGAGCATCCCACTCCGGTGGAAACTGGAAACCCCTCGTGATTTGCTCGAATAAGCCCTGATCCCACTTAAGAACAGGGGCCGGACCTTCTTCAACTTGGACTTCTTCAGCCATGTGTATAAAAATAATAAAAATCAGATGAAGGCCTTCTAATTTCCTGGGAAAAACTTGAAGATCACCTTCAAAATCTTTGAAGATTTGAATAAACTTTGAAGATTAGAGAGAAAATAGAGAAAGCAGAGGAAGGATCGTGCAACTCTCTCTCCTATCGTCGGATATATATACCCATCACATTTAATGCGATGGGTAAACGTGCCGAGATCACCGCGTGCGTAACTAATTAGTAGCCAACACGTAAGGCGGGATTCTCGGAGTGACAGATACCTCGCGCGCGTGGGCCTCACTCGCCTGACGGAGAGCCGAACCGTCAGTGACAGCATGATGATCACCGTGTCAACAGTCAACTCAACTGTTGCTATCAACGACATTTGCACCAACCTGTCAGAATTCAAATTTCGAAAGTTTTCCCGCCCAAAGTTATTACAAAACTTCATGCAGAAGTTAGCAAAGGTCGCGCCGCATTCATCATTATCCATTAGCTTGCGCGCTAACTCTCAAAATCAACAGCCAACTCTGGTAGCCGCGCCATCTACCAAGATCTAGCAAATACTTTTAAAGGCTAATACACTTCCTTTTTTCTAAGTCCAGAGCTCCAACCATTTACTCCGCGCATGGAAGCAGCACTCGACTGGGGGGACTTGAAGGGGTATGGTCCCAAAAAGCTGAACAGACCATTCAGGTCGCGCGTTGGACCATACTCCTTACTCAATAAGCTGATTAATCCACAGATCTCGCGTACGTCTACATAGGTGAAACCTGAACTGCGCGCGAGACCCGAACAAGAGATTACATCAGCTTCACACTTAGTATCCTGAATAAGAGCCCTAACTCCTAGAACCTCGCGCTGGCTAGTTGTGTATACAATAAAGGTCGCGCGAGAATTACGGCACAGGGTCACTTCAGAAAATACCAAAGGTATGAGTGGCAGAAGAACGAGCCAATCAGCGTCCACCAGGCTGTGCTCTATCATGCTCCACGATTAACAGTTGTACAGGAGACAGCGAGTACACAAGAACGCCTACATGGCACCAATCAGGGGGCGGCGACAACTGCCCCATGATCTCCACTCACATGCTGTTGGAAGAAGGACAACAAGGCCGACAACCTGGACACGTGGCTCCAATCATGGTGCGCCAGCACCGAAGATCTTCTAAAAGCCACTAACGGTTGATACCAGTGAGACAAAGAGGATATTCCTTGTTGTCGCCTTCCGGCCCAAGGCCCATCAGCCCATCTCCTCCTACACCACTTCGGCTATAAATAGGGACCTCCATACTCAGGTTAAACATTTCGTTCTCTCTATTCTCACTCTTAACACACACTTATTTCCTCAAAGCAGTTACTTATTCTCACGCCGGAGTCTGGTTAAGAGGGAAACCCCCATATTCCCCTCTTAACGAGCTAACGGTGTTGCTGTTTTGCAGGAAGAATCATCACGTACGAGCTCAGGAAGGATTAAAGAAGATTAACCCTCATGTTTGAAACATAAACCAAACTAATTAACCTAAAATTAGTTACGTGTTTCTTCACATGCTATCTATATCTATACTAAAAGTGTGTCCGTGTGACAGATCCGGGTACATTTTTTACCGGGTTTCCTTTGTTAGATTCTTACTATTTTTTCTAAATCATATAAGGTTTTCACTATTTTTTTTTTCCTTTTTTCCAAACCGACGGGGTTCCCGGGAACCCCCACCCCAGAACACCCCTAAATCCGCCCCTGTCCGGACGATACGGCAGAAAATACAGACACCGTAAAGATGTGCATGGTTTGATTTGTTTGGTTCCTCAACTGAACCCGAAACCGAAGTAATCGGTTAGTCTATTTTATTAACCAATTTGTTTAAAGTTAATCAGTTTAGCAACTTAGTTTATTCTGTTTGATTGATGATTTTTGGTTTGGTTCGTTTAATTTCGGTTAATAGCCAAAACCAAACCTGTGCTAAAACTTTTGTTAGAAATAAATAAAATTAAGGTATAAATACATGAAATTGAGTTATAAATACATTAAATGAATGTATAAATAAATGAAATTATAAATATATGAAATGTAAATATAAAATATGAAATACATGAACTAAAGTTATAAAAGCTAGAAATATGAATTTTCGGTTCAGTTAATTTTGGTTAAACGAGGGTACAAAAAAAAACTAATAACTGTTTTTGGTTAACTGGTTTTCGGTTAACTCAGTTTTTGGTTAATTTCGTTTCGGTTTCATCACTTTTCGATTAACGATTCAGTTAAGGCTGACCCTTAGACACTGTTAATCATGTAATACATCAAATTTTTAGTTAAAGCAATTATAACAATACTATACTCAAGTTAAAGAAAATAAAGATGCTTATTTTTATGGTGTAATATAAAAAAATAACGTACGTAAAAGTTATGATCGTTTAAAAACGTGGGGTAGTTAGTTTATATAAGAGAAATAAAGTGTAGCCACTAATTAATTATCTGTAATTTGGTTAAAGATGAGAGAATTAAATTGTAATTAGAAGAGGGGATTAAAGTGTAATTATTGTTTGAAAGACTAATTTATTATCATTTTAGGGTTGTATACATTAAACTAAAAAGATATTCTTAACTTATGGGTATTTTAAAATGTCATTTCTTTATGCATTATAATATAGCATAGAGTCAAATGAGTGGAAGACGTTAGTGAAAATTATATTTTGAAATTAACTTTGAACTTTTTTTTCTTGATAACCAGGTTATAACAATCATTAGGGGACATTTGGATTACTTTTTATTTTCAATTTTGGCTCCATATTCATTTATATAGCTGGATGTTTTTATTTATTTATATTGTAACATTCATGAGTGAGCGATATATATAATTGTTTATTTCATATCTATTTATTATGTAAATATATTTCAGGTTTGTTTGAATCTAAGTTTTTAACTTAATTTAAGGAGAACATAATTGTAATTTACCTTAAAGTTTAAAACACACTAGGGGGAATACCCGTGCGATGCACGACATGCATAATAGTTATTGTTTTTTCCTGGAACGACGACTGATATAGATAGTGCGTGACACGGTACGAAAGTGCGAATATAGTATAGATTTTTAAAACAAAAACCGGGTTTTTTTTAAGTTAGCCGTTTGACCATGGTTATTTTGACCAAAGTCCACTCCTCATTCGGCGCTTTGTGGTAGCACCACCAGTCAAAAAGGCCCAAAACACCCGAGGGTACAGTGTTCCCCCACGTTTTTAAGACGCTTTAAGAGAGGTTTGCGCCCCACCACATGTGGTCTCACAAAACTTCAAATCTATGGACGTGTGGTTTCTCAATCCTCTTCAAAAGACGTCACAGTTTTCAAATTTTTTCATTTTTTCTTTTTCATTGTGTTTTAAATGGTGTAAAATAGATGTTATATATATATATATATATACATATTATACTACATACACATATACATATAAATTTAGTTTTAACATCTAAAAGTCAAATTGCAGGTTTTGTTCCCTTTTATAGATCAGAAAGCAGTTTATAAACCAACAAAATTAACAAATCCTAACAGTTCTTCAAGTGTTTAGTTATATAATCTATATATTTATTTACTAAAATTTATTACAATTAACCCAATACTTAATAAATAGGGTATGCAGGACTTAAAAAGTGTTATCTGGACACGTATGTCACTCCAGTTTGCCAATCTTGTGTATCGACTCCAGGGTAACATTTTCAGATGCCTGCAACACATCTGGTTATAAAAGTAAAAAATAAACAAAAATGATGTTTTAGATTTTTACCCTAGTCTCAAACTTAATGTAGTTGTTTAGTCCATTTAATTAAATTTTATTTTTAGTTGACGCATAGGTACAATGTAGTCCTCTATTTGTGACAATTGTCATTGTGCTTATAGTCATGTGATCTTGTTTTAATACCCGTTAACCAACTCGTTTCGCCTCTATTTCTCAGTTATTTAAAGAAGCAGCATATACATCAGAAGTAAATTTCTAAAGATAATGGTGAACCATCAATGGTACAATAAACTTACCTCAAGACTACCATTTGCTAAACTGGTAGTGTATCTCAGAGTCCAGAAATCCCGTGCTAGAGCTTTTTCAATTAATATATGGAGAAAAGGAAGAGCCGCATTGATTAAACATGGTCATAAAGGCTCGTACTATTTCATTAAAGTTAATTGTAATATTAAGTATTAGTTATCTAATAACCAATCAATCCTTTAAGATGAATTGTTATGAAAAGTCTATAAACCCTAACTTAAACATTAATATATGGAGAAAAGGAAAAGGCTCATTGATTAAACATGGTCATAAAGGCTGATACTATTTCATTAAAGTTAATTGTAATGCATTTAAAGCAACCATAAATTTTGATTTTAAATATAAGATATAGCTAAACTTAGAAATTGTTTACTGAAAGTTGAAGTTGAAATAAATCATATTCAGATAATTATTTTTTATATGCAAATTCAAACAGACCTATCAAAATATGTAGGAAAACTCCATGCAAGTCTAACTCCGTCACGCTTAAATTCATGTAACCTGAATGCGGTTCATTACTTATTTAACCCATTTATTTAAATAGGCAGGCAAGTAGTAATCGGGTTGGTGGGTTGTAAAACTGTGTTAATTTTACCAGCATGGTGGAAGTCAATATTCTACCAGCATCATTACATCCAACTTTTTAAAAGTGAACAAATGGTTTGATAATATGAAAACTATTTCAAATGAATATTAGAAATGTACAAATTTAAACGAACATTCAAATGAAAATAAAGAATGGTTACAAACGAACGCAAATAAGAGAGAGGACAGACATAAACGAAAGTCAATCATCGAACATAAATGAACGAAAATAAACGAACATAACATTGAACCTCCAATTTGTTTACGGGTTGCACCTACTTCTGTTTAAAGCAAGATGTATAGATTATGCAACGTACCTTAACCACGCGTGTGTGTGTATGTGAATATATGTTTTTAACTTGATCCGCATAAATAGTTTTGAGCCAATAGAAAGCGAACCGGGGACTAAATAAAAAATGGAACCCAACTAAAAGCGAAAACCAAGGAAACTGAAACCAAACCTAAACGAACCAAAAAACAAAACCAGACCGAAATGAACCTATACAAACTGAATAATTTTACCGAAACAAATAAGCTGAGACAAATAATGTTGCTGAAATGAAAACCGAACCTGAACCAAAAACAAATAAAGCGAATCTAACCGGAAAGGAAACTAAATTTACACAAAACTAAAAAAAACTGAAAACGGAACAAAAACGTAAAAGATCTTACCGAAACGAACTCAAAAAACTTAGATCGAAACAAAACAATTGCTGGGAAAAATCAAAACCAAAACGATGCAAAAAAATAAAACAACCTAAAACCAAACCGAAACCAAAAACTGATAAAAGTAAACAAAATTGATTCAAAATCGACCCGACAATAAAAACGGTCACGTTAATAAAGTATTCACCTTCACACCTGGCAGGGGTGATTAGTATGTGGTAGCAAAACAATCAAATAGTTAACGAACAACAAAAATGCAGGTACCTTAACAACGGTAGTGACTCGGTTAGTGACTATCAATTGTTCGGAGATTACTTTGAATCAAGAGTTAGTATGCTAATGGGCTATTAAGCAGTTAGTAATAAATAACCGAGTCACTAACAGCTCTATTAACCAAAAATGTTGCACCAGTTCTACTAAAATTGTTAAATAACAATTGATAGTCCTTATTATTAACTCTAACAACATTAGCATACTAAAATTATTATTGACTATCAGCTAATTATTTATTACTAAAATGTTGTATTAACTTTATTCTGCAACATATTCTTTATAAGCTATGCTTACCTTGACATAACCTAATAGCTATATTTCCTTATTAGAAGTCAATGATAATTGAAAATTAGTACATATTATTACCTTGCTGGTGAACACATTTACTCTATGTTTAGGGCACAATTTGATTAGGTTGTTGATACTGAATTGAATATCACACCAAATTACAATAGCAGTTTATATTGCTACTATTCACCCAAATCAAGCACCTTAAATAAGTCAGTGTTTTTCTATATTCAAAAAACGAACTATAACTGACGATCATTAAATTGCAACAGTCAATTCAATCCAAATACTGCAATAGAAACATAAAATCTACCACAATTCGTTGGTTAATCACGTATAGTTCTTAATCGATTAGAATCAGAAAAAAGGAAATTGACTCACTGTAACTTAAAATCTGGAAGAAGGCGAACAAAGAGGCGGAGTTTTTCGAAATCAATGACCCCTGTCTTTCATTGTTATTCCTTGAATGAGGTAAGCAAGACCCCATACTACACACTGCATACACATACATAAAAATTGGGTTCAATATTATTTGTATAAACACCGATTAGAAACCCTCACATTGCATTTGATGAAACCCTAATCAATATAAACACACACACTAACACTCACGAATCGAATTTATAAAAGGAAAAATTCGGGCTGTTTTTACCTCTTGCTGCTCCAAATCTTCATTACCATACATTATCTTCATCTTAGAAATATATATATTGCACTTAAAGGTTGCTGGAGAGTCGGAGGATGATGTGTAATTAAAGGAGCAAGTAAATGACCCATTTTGATTCCAACTGAAGTTGCCGACTGATGGAGAGCCTGATGGAGAGCCTGTGCAGGAGATCAATCGAAGATATATGTCTGAGAATTGTGTGCCAAATCTATGAAGATCTTCAATTGGGGAGAAGTTAATTACGATTCCAATTGAGTTGCCGACTGATGGAGAGCCTGATGGCGAGCCTGTGCAGGAGATCAATCGAAGATATATGTCTGAGAGTTGTGTGCCTAATCGATGAAGATCTTCAATTGGGGAGAAGTTAATTATGGATTGGAGAGCATATATTGAGAGGCGAAGGATGAGTATCACGGACTCCAAAGTCCCCACAAACGCCAGTTAAACAACCCTTTCACTTCCGGAAGTCCTCTTCTCGCCGTTGCATCCGTCTCCGGCGACTCCTCCACTACCTCATGTTCTTCCTTTGCACATTCTTCAACTAATGAGATGTCGTACGGAGGCGAAACCGAAACCTCTGGCGGAGGATTTAAAGCTTTTCCGGTGAACCTCCGATGACTTGCCTTCTCTTTCTTCTGGTTAGGTTTACGGCCGCGACAGTTAACCTGTTCACTACTGGTAAAGTTTTATTCAATAGCTTCAATTACTTGATGAATTAGCTCTCGGTTAACAGACGTGTCCCACCGGAACCAGTAGTTCGTGTAATAATCGAAGCAATCGCAGTCGAATACCGGAGATTTGTGTGTGGCCGGAGCTTTCTTCTTATTGTTATTATCAGATGATCTAGGGTTTGTGGAATTATTTTTGACACAAATGATTAAAGTAATGTAACTTGTGATTATTAAACTGGAATTGTTTTTGACCCAAATGATTAAAGTAATGTAACTTGTGATTATTAAGTAAATTAAATTAAATTAATAGGATTCTTATAGGCTGGTGCATTTAAAAGGAATTTTTTACATATATCCCCTTATTAAAAGCCCTTATTACATATTTGTCCAATCTTTAAAATCAATTACATATTTCCCCCTTTCTTTATGAAATTACCCTTTTACCCTTTTTCTTAATTTCTTATCTCTTAACTTCAAAATCAATCTAGTCAATACTCTATATGTTGTGATAAAATCTTTAAAATATTTCTTTGAAAAAAAAAAACGGTCATACCCATTTTATAAAACAAGTGACCTTTTTACATATCTAGTTACTGGTTAGGTTTAAGTTTATATATTTTTTACAACCGACCCATTATACATTTAAATTTTAGTTAAC
>NC_035446.2:147556676-147632322 GCF_002127325.2 Helianthus annuus | reverse complement strand
AATTTTAAATTGTCATAAGAATATCGCTTTTTAGAACTTTGCAAACTGGATGCTATGTATAATTATTTTGTTAACATTTTTTCTACATTTTAATACAAAAACCTTAGTTTAAAATTAACCCTAAAAGTAGCTAATTACAATAAAACATATAGAAAATATATACAAATTACAATACCAAACTATTTGTTTCATGTGATTTAGATATTTGACAGACGTATTACACTACAATTTTATATTTTTGGTCTCTTTTAATTACTATACCGAGTATCGGTCTCAAACAAACATGCAATGAATAAAGTGATAACAATCGAATTTTAGTCAAGACGCGCAATGATACATGTAAAATGACTACTCCTAATAATACAAATAAACAATAAAGGTGAATCTAAATATTAAGTTTCTTTAAAAAAAAACTATGATATCAAGGGGTGAATGGAAAGAAAGAAAAAAAAGGAACTCAAATAAAATTACGCAAATATATGCTTTAATATAGAATTGTAGGCTCGAAGTTAGGCATTATGAAGGAATGTTATATATAAACCTAAGAACATTTGCAACGCAAATGGTGACACTATATGCATTTATAGTCAACGTCCCGCAGCAACGCGTGGGTTTACGTCAACTCGTTTTTTATACATTTAGTAGTACTTACTTTCAAACGTCTTATAACTTATTTTTAAATCAAATTCCATCTATTTTAAATATCTAGGTATAGTTTATTATTATTTAATCACGTGTGTTATTATGCAAGCAAAAAACATACGAGTATAATGATTTTTTTTATTCGTATTGTATATGATATTATATATGATTAAAGTCAAATATTTTATGGAACTTATCCGTATCCATAATTTCTTAAATGTTTGAAATATATATTAATTTTAATAATTTAAATTAAATAATAATTATTTATAATTAAAAATGGTCAAGAATAATGAAAAGTGTTTGGTTTTATTCTTTTCCCAAATAATGCCAACAAATAGTTTTAATAACAAACGGTTCAAATATAACGGTTCAAACATCAGGGAAGTAAAAGAGTGAGATTCAAATATCAAATTAATTTATTTTATTTTTTACACGGATGCTATTTGTGTTGAGGAGTTGTCGATATCAAATATCAATGGGATCGTCCGTATTTAAACTAGGCGGCAAAGCTTAAGATTAAGGAAAATTAATCTTCATAACTCAAATTTGTATGGGGTATGGGGTGTGGGGTGTGGAGGGGCTTGGGTTGGGGGTATTACTCGACACGTGGCGAGGTGAGATCTACAACGTAATACTCAAAAACTAGGGGTGTGGTGTGGCATGGCTTAGCTTGGCGTGACCAGCCATGTGGATTTTTTTTGTTTGGCAACGGCTACCCCTAACGGCTAGATCGAACCAGCCAACCAAAGGCCATGTCACGCACCCCCCCCCCCCCCGGCCCCACGCCAGGCTCAATCCCCACGTCAAATGGGCAACGCCATGCCCAACGCTTGTCCGTTATGGTGTAGCCAGCCTTAAAGCCAAACCGCCGCCTCAACTCACGCCCCACACTCCCCAGTCTGAGGTGTGTGATTTTGCTGGATTGACTTTAAGTTTGAAGCATTGGTGATTGGAAGGTAATTATTCATAAATTTAATGGTAGTCTTGTAACTTGGAAGTCGGACCTTCTTTCGATTGAGGCGAGATCCTTTTAATCTCGTCAGTTCTTGGCGCTCTCGGGGTGTGTTATTTATCTTTGTTCGGGATTCATTCGTGTGTCTTAAGGGTCTTGGAAAGGTTGCGTTCTCGGTTCTTTTAGGATTTAAAAAAATAATAGGAAGATGCATTGAGTTTCTTGGAAACAAGTTTTAGTGTCGAAAGAAAAGTGTGGGATGGGGATTGGATCTTTGGTTACAATAAAGCTCTATTGCAAAAATGGTGTTGGCATTATGTCTCGGAAACGAAGAGCTTTTGGGTTAGGTGTATTAATTCTCTGTATGTTGGGGTTTTGAATTTGAATTCTCGGGAGCATGGATGCTCGAGGAATAGTGTTTGGTCGGCTTTATGTGATTCGTTCGTCAATTTAGATGCTTTTGGTATCATCTGTTTTAATGTGGTTCGTATGAAATTTAGATGTGGAGTGTTGGCCCAAGCGGTTCAAAGAATCAGATTGAACACGAACACAAGATATTTGGGGGGACAAACCCGCGACTCTTTCTATTCAATCAAACAAACTTAACGAACTTACAAGAAAAAAGAGACAAATAAAAATAATAACCTCAAATGTCCTCATTAACGTGCTGGCGGAAGGCCCATGGCGCCCCCCTTTAACCGCGACGGTGTGAACGATGACGCCCGAGGGCGCTATGAAGGGTGATGTGGCGGGGTGGCACCATGCCATACCCACCGGCCTTATTAATAAAAGTTTAGCAACCGTTAAAAAAAGGTTGGGTGCACACATCATACATTTGTGTCGATTGATCAAAGTAAGAGACGTATAGGGATTTGTGAAACATTACCAAAAGATGATGAAAAAAATTGGGCATTGCTCGTTTTTTCTAACTCGTTCATCGATTATCGGTAATCTTAAACTAATTATAACGTTTTCTTTTTATTTCCTTTTTAACGGCTAACCAAATCATCGGATAAGCATCTTGAGATACCCTCAATCGAGCAAATGCATCCCCTCCTTCATAACGGTTAGAGTCGGATGCATACCTGAGCCACCAAGCCACCAGTTCCGTGAAAAAACCCGCTTGCCCGAAGGCCCACCGTGGTAAAACCCGGTTTGGCTCGGTTTCGAATTGACGACCTCCAGAGAGGTCTGGTTCTAAACTTCATTGTCACCATCATTGTTCTTCAAAATGATGTTGGTAAGAGTTAAACTTAGGGCCTCAAAGAGAGAAACCATATAAGTAAACAACTTCTCATACCCAATCAATGAATTGTTTATGTTTATCATATATGTAAAGAATGACCCAAAAAGTGATAATGAAATATTTCTATTATTCTATAGGTAAAGAATGACCTAAAAAGTGGTATAAAAGGAAAAATAAATAGCCATAGGTGAAGAATGACCCAAAAAGTGGTAATGAATTATTTCTATTATTCTATAGTTAAAGAATGACCCAAAAAGTGGTATAAAAGGAAAAATAAATAGCCATAGGTGAAGAATGACCCAAAAGGTAGTATAAAAGGAAAAATAAATAGCTTGATTACTATATAGGTTTTTTCATTTTTTTTATAAAAAACTAATTTACTCGATACTTGGAAGCTTATAGAATTCCAACCCTATCTATCGGTGCTTGTTTGAAGATTAGAACACTTGATTTTCTTTTTTAATGGCAAGTGTTATCTTTACTTTATTTTAGGGGTCGTAACTTAATTAACTGAAAACAAAAATAATTGGCTGGTCGTTTTTTATATTTATGAAAACATATCGTTTGGGTTCAGTTATGGTTATTTTTATTTTCAAAACCCAAAACAATCAAACCTTATTGAGTGTTTAAACATGGCTTAATCCATAGGTTTTTAAGTTAGTGTTTAAGTTGGAGACTTGAACTTTGATGAAGATTGGCACTAGAACATTTGGTGTTTCTGATTAACAACTTTTGTTGAATTTAAAACTCAAGCTACTTTGTATTTGTATGTATGCTTCGACGTAACACATGTCTACACATGTTTCTTTTATTTTTAGGATTCAATATGCATGTGGGTAGTGATATATAATTGATAATTCTACACGTTTACGCTTTAACTATGTATATTTATGTTTTATGGATTAATTTTGCATGACCCACATGTACATTTAAAGCCCAACTTTAGAAATAATGAAAAAGCCCGACCTATAATGAAACCGAAATAGAATGGTTATGATTTTTTGATAGCCTAAGTGTGTGGTTATGGTTTCGCTGTTCGGTTTTAGGCAAACTATGCTCACTCATATTCTATTTTACACCAATAATTCTAAACTACTCATTGCCTAGATCTGAATCTGGGACTAGCTATGAGTATTTGGTACCGATATTCTAGCGGTATTGTACCATGTAGATCATTTTCGGTACTGATACCCATTTATTTGTTTTCTGGATCTTTTGGTACCGTTACCGTTATGTTGGTTGATTTACCTTCGAATACCGGTACTGTACTGTACATGTTATTTTCGGTACCGGTACCCATTATTGTCGTTCTTCGGGACTGGTACTTTTGGTCTGGTCCGGTACCAAGCTCATCCCTACCTCTAGGACCGCCTTTTTAAGAAGCATATGACTCTATCAAGTGAGCTAGCCTCACATGAACGACTTGATGGCTAACTTTTTTTTTCTTGAACGGCTAAATTTTACATTCCCTGGGTATTAAACCTACGATCTACTGTTGATTATATCATAAGAACATGGGTAAAACATAAACCCTAATTATGTAAATTCAATCATGAACAATAAAATAAGACGTGTGTACCTGATTAGCCAGTAACCACACTAGAGAATGAAGTAGACGTCATGTTCGTCAGATTGGTCGAGTTCCTCCTTAGGGTGCAATCTAATGATGGTAATGAAGAAACCGATAAAGGGGAATCGGTTAGGAGAGGAGGCGAATTGATGTTATGTGTTTAATCAGGTTATCTGACTCTAAAACCTCTACATTAGTCTCCTTATATATGCACCCAAGAGGAAACCCTAATTAGTTAATAAGGGTAATTTGACCCATCAACAATTACCAACTAATTATTTAATAGGTTGTTATATATTTTGATCTATTATTATATAAATGATTATAATGGCCATATGTAAATAAATATATTATTTATTTATTCTTACATTCTCCCACTTGGTCGAGTAATAATTTATTATGAGCATTAGATAAGCCTGATCAGGAGTTAACACTCATTTTAGCCTTAAACAAGAACTATAGCAGAGAAATACAGTCGTTGAATCATCATGCGACTCAGGACCCCCATTAGTCATACTATAGCCTTAATTTAAAACCTAATCGTTATGATCAAAATACGCATAAGCCCTTTGTTTGATTTGTAACTTTATTTGTCTATATGCCATTATGCCGGCTTAACATACTCTTAGAGACATACAAAATCAAACTGGTGAGGAAAATTAACTAATACTTAGTCATTCATAGTACGATATGCAATTGCGCACGACCGTTAATTAATACCCGTCTATGAGCTCTCTTAATAAGACTTATGGGTAATAGCCCTTCAGTTATAGGATCCTCAAGCATATCATGAATGTATTCGATACAAAACTTAGTTTCCTAAATTCGTTCATAAACGAATAATTAACTGTGTATTGAAACTTAATGCAACACCTCTCGAACTGTTACTGTTCAAGGAGTCATGGTAGCTGACTTTGTGACAACCGTCACTTTTCCGTACATTCCGTACACAAATTGAACAGTAATCTATGCTTAAATAATTGTGCATGATCTAGTTTACGAGACAAATGAAATTTTGATTACTGTTATATATATACAATAGCATTTCATGATACAAAACTTTATTCGTTGCTACATGCAACACGAGATAGTTCAGATGATACACAGAACAGAATTGGCACCATTACCAAACAAACAAAAAATGCTGACGAAGTTCAGTACATAGACAAACAATATTATGAGGCCCAGTATGAGCCAGAAATGACGTATTACACTAGTATAGTGTGTAGGGAAGTAAGGACCACAAAACTGCATGCCTAAGTGATAGACAAAGTGCCGGAAAGTGCCTAAAACCCACATAAAGTGCAGAATTCTGCACAAATCAGCAAAAATTCAGCATTTAACAAGATTATTACATGCAAAAATATGGCAAAATGGTCTTGTCTGCTTTCCTAAGTTTCGGGAATTAAAAGTGTCACAAAAAGTTACATAAAGGGCACTATACGGAATAACTTAGCACTTTAACGGAACGGTATCTAACCGAACAACCGGACATAACCCGGAACACCAAAATATTGCTTAAAGCATTGTTTATTTATTTTTGAACTAGTTATGGTTCCTGGACACTCTAACACACTATATAACACATGGTATGCATTAAACACTAAATACCACACTTAGATTGGAACTAATAACTTAATCATCATTTGAAATCCAACCAAGTACCCCCCCCCCCCATATATGGGACGGTCACTTAGGACCCACCAAAAATCTCACAAGATTTTCACTAAATCTTCCAAAAATCTCTTGTTTAATCTTTCTTGGATTTGGTAGATTGTGTATATACTATCACCAACATAATATACATTGGATAATACTCAAGATTAGACTATAAACAACCATCTTCTTCATCATTCCTCACAACACAAACTCACTCTCTCTCCCTCAATAAGCTTACGGCCCAAACACCCCCATATCACCATAGTTTTTCAAGCTAATTCCCAAGTAATCTATGGTGATTCTAAGGTGTCTTAACCCTAATTAGGAAGGTTGCAAGCAACGGATATTGAAGGACCTCTCTCTAGTGCTTTTATCCACCTAGTTTATCATCTTCATCAACTTGAGTTCTTCCCTAGCCATGGTGTTAGTAGTAAGCCTCTTTGATCTTGTTTTTACTCATAGTTTTAGTGGTTAAAGTATGAAGTAACTCGGTAAACCAAAGAATCTCAAGAAAACATAAAGATGAACATATTCATAAAGCTCTAAAACATGAAGATCAAGTTGTTCTAGTGTATGTATTGAACTTGTTTGTTGATTTCTTGTGTGTATGGTGTAGATCACCATATGAAGCTTGCTAGGTGATGATTAAACACATGATCTAGCAAGTGTAAGGATAGATCTTGAGAAGTTTATAATGATCATCCTTTATGTAAATCATGAACTTGAAAATAAACTTGTTTTAGTGAATGATGATTTATGATACATGTTATAAGACTTGAAAATAAAATATTTCAAGAATAACATTTTCAAGAAACTAAAGTTTATTACAAGATCTAACATGATCATGATGTTTAAAGGAAATAAACATGTTTTAATTGTTGAATAAAAGCTAGAAACATATTGTTAACAAGAAAAATACAAGAAGAAATATTTTTAGAAAATCACTTTACAAGTTGTGAAGATCTAAACTCTTCAAGAATGATATTTTCAAATAAATAACCACATTTTAAAGGGTAACTAAACTTACTAAGTACACTAGTAAGTTACTACAAATTTTTACAAAGTTTCAAGTTCATGACATAGTGTAAATTTCATATTTTTGACATATGGTAAGTGTTGAATGATTTGTTGATGATTGGTGATGATTTTACAAAAGAAAATGATATGCTTGAAAGCATCGAAACCTCCATTTTAGGGAAAACTATGGCAAAATTTTCTAAAAATACCAATACTTAGAAAATATTTTCTAAACAAGTGTTTACAAGTGTATTTTTAACTATGATTTTCCATATAAACTTTGCCATAGATTTTTGTAACAAAAATACAAGCATTGGAGGTTGGTTTTTACAAATAAAAATGGGTAAGTATGTATTTAGAATATATATATTTACATTAAAATTATTGTGAGTGATTATGTGAAATAGTTATATTATTTTAGGAAAAATAATGTAACTTACAAATACCAAGAACTTACAAATCCAAAATAATACCAAAAATTACATGAAAAGAAATATATAAGTTACACACTTGATATTGTGAAACCAAACGCAATAACGTAACTTACGAAATATTCCGAGAAGTACCGTTACAATATATTTTTGGTAAATATTATTTTGGACACAAAAGAAACGAAAGTATGATTTTCATCATTACAACATATATCATATTTTCGACAAAGCGGAAATATATTACTTTTGGAAGCAAAAATATATTTTCTTAGAATATTTAGAAGATATATGATTTTTGAAGAAAAATATTTATTTTCTTGACGATACATTATTTTTGGACAAAACAAGTCTATGTATATTTTCTAAGTGAAAATATATTATTTTGGAAACTACAAATACAAGAATACGAGAATACATGTATGAAATACTCCCATCCTTGGGAAAGAAACGCGAAAACAAATACTTGAAAAGTATTATAACTCTGGATGATGTAAAGACATAAAGAAAACGTAACTCAAAACATGAATACTAAGACAAGGCACGGCCCGCTCGTCTAATAGACCCTAGCACATTGTAGGTAGTCGTATTTGCTGACGAGATTTGAGTTAGAGTACTGAAGACGCAAAACTGTGAGTTCATGCTCCCTCTTTTCTTTAACTGTTTTTGGTTTTATAACTATCGGGGGTGGAATACATGTTACAAATACTTAAAAACGGTATGAAATGCCTATGAAATACTAGATCACGTGAGCATAGACAAGATATTGAAATGCCATTAAAACATTCATTAGGGACGAGGGTTAGATCTAACGGGTACGGCCGAACTCCACTCATGGTCACAACTGGTACCTAGTAGTGCTTCAGAGTCCCAGTTGAGGTTAATCGACATAGTCGAGGGTAATCGATACAGTCAAGGTAAATTGACACAGTCAAGGTTAATCGACACAGTCGAGGAAAATCGACAAGGGTATGAGCCATTACGAGTGCCCCCTACGAGCCATTACGAGTGCTCCCTATGAGCCATAACGAGTGCTCCCTATGTCCTCACATGCCTTAAAGTTCTTGTAAAACATTCATGTTCATACACGCTTTTCATACCTGTTTACAAAGGAGTCTCTCAAAGATTTACAAGAATTACATTACACAAACAAGACGCATGAACTCGCTCAACTTTTGTTGATGTTTTCCAAAATTACATGTATTTCAGGTAGCAGGATGGATCTTGGACGCAGGTATCGTAACTAGAAGTTTAGATATCATCCACTTTTGTTGGTTTGTAACCTAGTCGAAGGTTGTGTTTCAAAAACTTGAATAATCAATGTTTGGAATACTTAAATTTTATGAATGGATGAGCATCATTTTGATCATGTAGTTTTTATTACGATTGAATGCAATGATATTAAACCAGTCACACATCATACGCTTCCGCAAAAGACAGGGTGTGACAGACTTTATCACATTAAGTCTTCAAAACATTAATTATATGGAGTTAATAAACTTATGAGTCCACTGATATATTTCCAACAACATTTAGTGACTATATTATGTCGTTATAACTTAGGTTGTTGATATCAGTCCATTATAGCTCCTCCGTGAGATAGGTTTTGTCTGCTGACATAAGGATATACCCGAAAATACATTTTGTCATCTTTGAATATCATAAAGTTAAAGTAATAAACCGGTTTTAGTTCTCACTTCTTCTTCAAATCATAGCCTCTCATTTCTTTTAAAGATATTGTAATACTCCATTAGATGCTTCACATTAATCTAGACATATCTAGTGTGTTGCAATGTGAGTAATATCTAAACGAGTATAGACTTGAACTTCCATAAGGCTTCTAATTAATGAAGCTTCTAATTAATGAACCGTAAGGAAATAATCTCATTTATCCTATTATCCTCTAAAGGAGAGCAGTATTGTTTGTTACATGTGTAAGGACCCATTTAAGGTTAAACTTATGGAACGGAACTAATATCCCATTGGATCTATCTCAGTATGTTATGATATCTATCACGTAAGAGATATCACTGAGATCTATTATATCAAAGTTTGTGTTAACAATGCTTTGACTTATGTAACATATACTTGTCAAAAGAATATCATCTATATAGACAAGTTTAATTTAGTTGCTCCCACTCATTTTGAGGTAGGTACATTAATCCACTTGATTCTTGATGAAAATAATTACTCTAAGTTTTTCATCGCATTATGATGTTTGCATTAACCCATACATGGATTTTATTGGCTTATAGACAAACTGTTCTTTAACCTTAAGTTTAGAGCTTTCAGGTTACTTTATGAACATGTAAATGTGTCATCCAATTGTTAGGGAAAATTGTTTTAATGTTCATCTAATGCAGCTCAAAACTATTATAAGCTACTAGAACAGTAATGATCCTCAAAGAAATCTTTGATAATTTATCTCTTCCTAAATATAACCTTTGACAATCAATCATGCTACTTAGTGTCTTAACGTTTATATATTAGGATTTGGTTTAGTTATGAACACTCTTAGGTAATTCAATCAAATCTCAAACGTTATACGAACAGATAAAATTAGTTTTACTAGAAAACAGTTTTATTCCATTCAGAGGATTGATTGACACTAATGGCTTAATTTGAAGAGATAGGACCAGTAAACATTTCCAAAATCCATTTCAGCTTTAGTTAGGGAGGTTATGTAATCATCAAAGTTAGTAGGTTTTTAAACCTAGATGACCTCCTAAGTTGATTATTGGGTTTATTAGAAGTTTTAGTTTTTTGGATTACCTCTTGGTTAGATATCATTTTAAGGATTCTAAGTTTGTAAGAGTTGGTGCAGTATGGTGTACAAGAGGTGTAATTGGAGTTAAATTCGGAGTGAAATTTAATGACACTCTCCCCCCCGCCTCTTGTATTCCTTGCAAATCATGATAAGGACTTTGACTGCTCCCACTGACCTTAGAAATCTTTAGGAACTCAGCATGCTTAGGGTCAATATTTAACGACTAACAAATTCTAATAGAGAAACAAGTTAATGACGTTAGTCGTTGTGATTTCTCTTGTTGAGGATTATGTTAGTTTAGGTAAGAAATCTAAGTGTGCCCACAATTAAGCAACAATGAAACTTTAGTTTGGGTACGTGACGTGGGAACCTATCATATATATGTTAGACTTTATTTGATTTCTTTAATGTCCAGATATCATAAAAAATTTTAGGGACATATTTAATCGAAATCTTATTAAGTATATATATGAATAGATTTCTTCTACAAAATTTAGATACAAGTTGATGGTCTTTAATTGATAAATGAATTATGTCTGAATATTCCATTTGGAATAAGTTCCAAGAATGTCAATGAATGACTTATGATGGATCCATACTTATTCCTTAAGCCAAAATACATTTTTATGGCTTTAACGTCATGATTTGAAATCACTTAGAATGAGATTAGATGAAAATCATCCTCATTAATCATGTCATGATTTCTCATGAATTTCGGTTATAATGGATGAAATTTATAGGTCTCATTTTCCTTTTGTCAAATTCTCATTTGCATGATAACAAAAGTTGTGAAAATGTAAGGTATCTTCTAGTTTCATATTAGTAATGTTTCAATCCAGATATTTAGAACAAATAAGATGAGAGTTTAAGGTAAGTGTGACTTTATGTTGACCATGCAAACCTCACAACCTTCATAGCTTAATTATGATACTATATTTTGACTAATCTTCAGAATATGTAAGGTATCGAAAAGCGTTGTTAGAAGACTGCTCATTATGGTTCTTATAGCCTTAACAATTAATTTTGTCACTAACTCTCATGTTAGTTATTTGTCGAGTTCTGGTAAGGAAACGTATGGAACTAGAGTCAACTAATCATGTGTTAATTGGAATATTAAAGTTAGCAGACTTAGATGTCATTAGTAAGTGACTACCTAATTAACTTATCCACCCGTTCTTCTGAATAATGGATAGTCTCGTTGCTTATGTCTAGTCTAATGGCATAATTATGCAGTGAGATTTTCCCTTGAAGAACCTTAGATGTGGAATTAGCACTTATAATTTGTCTATGGACCTTAGAACAATCATCTTTTAAAGTTTAAGTGGTTGTAAGGCGAGTAACAACTTATTTTCCAGCTTCAAAGCAGTTATTTCTTTGTACATATGTTGCTTATCAACACACTCATTATACTTTGGCACTTTTGAGTGTTATAGTTGATTTATAAGGCATCAAATTGTACAAGTGAAAATCTTAGTATGTAATGTACTGGAAAAATATACTTATTTCCATGCATAAGCCCTTAACTTTATGGGTCATGGTATTGTACATTATAATGTATTCACATATACCACTTAGCTTTATAGTTTATAGTTTTCAATGAAGGCATGCATTTTAGGAATTCTTGTAAATATTCCACAGATAATAGATTAGTCTTAGGAAAGACTTAATCTGGAATAACTTTAGTGATAGCATTTAGTGTTAGAGAGTTCTTGATTATCATAAGAGACATCATGTCACATTATCATAAGAGAGAAATAGGATTATCGTGTCTTAAATGCTCTACTTTTCTTCTGTAGTGCTTTATCAGAAGAGAGCAATAAGATTATCGTGTCTTAAGAGATAATCAAGGATTTAATTTAAGAGCTAATTCTTATAGAAACTTTAAAGAAAGCAAAACATTTTAGGTTTAGGAATTAGAGTGGATGAGATATTAATTTATAAAAGAAAATTATAGTGAGAAAAGTTATGGGTACTTAAAATAAGGCAGACAAAATGATCATAAAATTAATGAAGGATCATTAATATGAGGATCATTATGTGAAGAGGTTGTGATATGTCTATTACTAACATCAAAATAACAGACTTAGTTAAAATTCTACTTAAAGGAAGACAAATCAGCTTTGGCCAGAAGTGTAATCATTTAAGCACGTGTGCAAAGTAATCGTGACAAATCAGCTTTGGGCAGAGATGAGACAATCACTTTAGTTATGCACTTGTTAAGAATGCTATACATGAATGAATTAAATCAGCTTTGGCCAGAAATTAAGACATTCACGTTTGTAATGCATACTCAACATGGCTTTCGTAATACTTGAACGATAAATAGATGTATTAAATCAGCTTTGGCCAGAAATGATACATCAGAAGCTCATTTAAATTTAACCATTTTGGTTTTGTAAAACATTATTTGATTCTGATTAATTAACTAAGTATTTACAAAAACCAATTATTTAATAGCTAATCACATTAAACATCCTAATAAAGTAATGAGGTTGAGATATCAAGTTAGTCTTGGGTCTCGAGTGAGATCTCGACTCAGTTATGAGATCTCGACCCAGTTTTGAGGTCTCGACTCATCTTGAATCATAATGAGGTTTCGAGTCATTAAGGTCTCGAGTCGCAACCATCAGATTGCGAGTCACGAATGCCAATCGAAACCTCAGTGGTCTCAAGTCGAAATCATGGTCTCGAGTTGTAAAGATTGAAACCCTTTATGATTTCGAGTCGCAACCTTGTGGTCTCGAGTCGAAATCTTGGTCTCTATTCGTTAAGGATGATCTCAAACCTTCTGTAAACAACTGTTAGTGTGATAAGGTTGAATCAGCTAATTTTAAGGGATTTGATTATAATTTGAAAATATCTCTATCTATCCAATTTAGTTATTCGATTATAAATTAAAAAATAAAATAATATTTAAACGAAACTTGGAGATAAAGATACACAACTTTAGAAAATATATTGAAAATCTAAGTTATCCATAAAGAAGGGGATTTCTTTAAAATTAAATGTTATTTACATAATTACCAACAAAAAAAATAGTTGGATTAAAGGTAATACACATTCCGATATCATAAATATAATATTAATAAAAGTGTTTTCCATTCAATTCAATTAATTTATAATACAATGGACAAAACTTGGTTAAGGATTGCCGCAAACTTTATTTATGATATGAGAGATTCTTTTCATCATCAATTGCAAATCAATTAATGTTAGGATATGATGAAACTGATGAAAAAGAAAATTTTCAGTTTGTTATTATTATTTATGATAAAGGAACTTAAATCGATCATAATAATAGGTTATAAAAAAACGAATTTCATGATTGAATTGATATGATCTACATCGCTCTGATACCACATGTTGATTATATCATAAGAATATGGGTAAAACATAAACCCTAATTATGTAAATTCAATCATGAACAATAAAATAAGACGTGTGTACCTGATTAGCCAGTAACCACACTAGAGAATGAAGTAGACGTCATGTTCGTCAGATTGGTCGAGTTCCTCCTTAGGGTGCAATCTAATGATGGTGATGAAGAAACCGATAAAGGGGAATCGGTTAGGAGAGGAGGCGAATTGATGTTATGTGTTTAATCAGGTTATCTGACTCTGAAACCTCTACATTAGTCTCCTTATATATGCACCCAAGAGGAAACCCTAATTAGTTAATAAGGGTAATTTGGCCCATCAACAATTACCAACTAATTATTTAATAGGTTGTTATATATTTTGATCTATTATTATATAAATGATTATAATGGCCATATATAAATAAATATATTATTTATTTATTCTTACATCTACTCCTATTTAAACACATGTTTTCCCCCTACCAATAGGCCAAAGCTCAATGGTTTGATTGCTAACTTAAAGAAATCAAAAGAAGTGGTAAGCCAATGATCTCTAGATCAAGTGGTGGAAGACTTGCAATTCTCTTGGAAGATGCAGGTTCAACTCCCACTTGATGTAAAGTGAAGCACCAGTGGGCAACGACAGGAGACCTAGGGAAACTTGGGTTTGATCCTTGAGCCCAACGGGTTTTGCCGGTAATTTCACCGTCGTGTCTACGGACGGGTAGGTTACCGGATTTTTCTCGTAATTGGTAGTGGACTCGGGTTACTCTCGGAGTACTCCGTTGAGTCCAGTAGGTTTTTTGAGAGTGCTCGAGATTATTTTGTTGACCGTTAAAAAGAAAAAGAAAAAAAGTGGTATTCTTGAATGCGTAAACTACAAGTCTACAACCCTAGTAAGCCTCAATAATTGCTTCATTAAACCAAAACAAAACGTCGCAACTCTTTAGTCACTAACCTACAAAATGCCATAAATGTCGCTAGTATCACGGATAAGTTTGGGGGGAATTTCTTATTAAAACTTTTGAAATTAAATTACACGGGAGCATATTACGCCAAATAACATGATGCATGATGAGCTGCCAACCCAATCATACATCTTTTTTTTTTTTAATATATGATCATTTATTAATTAAAACAACTTCAATTAAAAAACTTTTAGAAAATTTAGAAACTCATATAATTCAGTAGGGGTGAGCAAGTTTAGGTCCGGACCGAAAATAACCGAGAACCGAACCGAAAATATACCCAACCCGACCCGAACCCAAGTACCTAGGTATTTAGATCGGTTCTAATTTTTCATATAAAATAGGGTCGGGTCGGGTCGGTTCTCGGTTCTTTTCATGGTGAAACCCGACTTGGACCTATGGACTGGAACCGACCCTATATTTAGGGTAGTGAATCGGTTCTGTATTTTATGTTTGATCGGTTCTCGGGTCGAGTCGGGTAATGGTCGGGTAAGGTCGGGTTTTTCCTTTTGCTCACCCCTATAATTCAGTTATCTGTCTTGTATAAACAGACTAATATGTAATCACTTCTCTTTCTTTCTCACTTATCTTTCATACGTTACATACAGTTATATTATGTGATAGTCATATATAACAGAATAATAATACAAAATAAGTGTCACATTCACTACATTCTAAATTCACACATTAAGTTCATTTTTAGTTTTCAGCATTTGCAACTTTATAAACATTACATTGTATCAAAGAAGAGAGTGAAACATTTCATAACGTGTGTTTTTACACCTACTTGTGCGGTTCAGCCGGTGTTTTCGGCTGAACCCCATATCTAAACTTCTTATAAATATCCCCATTGTAAAATTCTCGAGTCCTGACCACCAAAATCAGTGAAGCTAACCCACCAAAACAACAAACACAAGCCAATATGATAAATGATAGCCTATAACAATGGCTACCCATACAAACCAGCTCCTTTACCGCAGCCCGGGTTAACCCTTTCCTCGCAAGCTCCTTCTTCGCTTCTCGATCATATAAAGGCCCGGTCACCATCACATTCAAGATATACGTCCCTAACGGACTCCCTAACTGCCCACAGTTAAACAATGTGGAGTAGTATTTCAACCCGAAAAGCTCGGAAATGATGGCGAAAATCAAAGGAAGTTGAGCCCCGAATGAGAAACCGATAATAATGGACGCTACGTAGACTGATCCGGGTATTGGGAACGCGATCATGAGGAGACCGACACACGAGAGGAACAGAACCAATGAGAACATTAATGGTCTTGGGAACTTGTATTTCGCTAGCAGGATTTCGGACACAAAACCAGCGAAGATCCGACCGAAGTAGTTCCAGATACTCACTAGTGAAACAAATGTTTTTATGGTTTTTGCAGGGTACCCTAGAGACTCACCAATTTGTCCCATATTGTCTACTGCAGTCAAACTTGTTCCAAGCCCACAAAAAGTTGAAACAAACAAAATCAACATATCTGTGCTTAAAAGTGCTTGCAAGATGCTATAATCTTCCCCTCTTTCAGGTTTGTTCAAGAACACATTTGCAAAACAAGATGTTTTATGACTTCCATCCGTCGATTTTCGATTTGTTACATTTGTAGATTCTTGTTCAATATGTTCATGATGTTGATCAATCATGTTGTCGATTTTAACCTCGGGTATACTAACCGGTTGCTGATTGTTTTGCCTCCAGACGTTTAACTCTTCTTTAATCGATATAAACAGCGGGACAAAGAGTAAGAAGATTACCACGGACGCACTCCCAGCATACGCAGTTGTGGAAAATGTCGCTAGATTTTGCGCGATAGTCATCGCCATAATAAACAACGCGAGAAAAACCGAAACATAAAGAAACTGATAAAACATCCTAAGCTCATTCGCCTGTCTCACCAGGCTAATCTTCCGAATGGTGTACACAAACACCACGGAGATAGCAGCTGGGAGCCAGGCGATCAACAAAATCAACGATTTCGAATCGTTGCCATACACAGCTAAATATATCTGAGTCATGATAGCACCACTTAACCCAGTAAAACCCTTTAACAACCCAAGTACAACCCCTCTACTTTCAGGAAAATTCGAAACAGAAGTGACTAAAGCACCAGTATTAGCAAAGTTTTGTGAGTTTGCTCCAATGCAGATGTACAAACACATCTGCCACACTTTAGGTTTTGATATTCTGTTTGTTACAGCTAACCAGATCATAAAGTAGCCGCAGAAGTTTAAACCCGAGCCAAGTAGGAGGACAAACCAAGTAGGTGTGACCTCGGCGACAAGGCCGGATGGAACACCGACGTTGGCGCCGAGGTCTTTGAAGAAACCTAAGAGGTTGAGGGTGGTTTGGTCGTAGCCTAAAGAGGATTTGATCTCTTTGGAGTAGACGCCGAAGAGGTAGGTGGCTCCGGCGCCGGCCATGACTAGGAATGAGGCGAAGAGGGAGAACCATCGGCCCCAGATTAGGTGGGTAAGAAACGGGAGGGTTTTGCCGGTGCCGGAGATGGTACCGGTGGTGGTGGTTACACCCATGATTTACGGTTGGGTTGAGGAAAGTGTGAGTGGGTAGTTGTGGTTAAGTGGATAGAGATGTATTTATAGATAGGTGTGTTTTAAGTTTTCGATAAGTGTGAATTCGTTTAAGTCATTGTTTTATTTGTATTTAATTCATGTATTTTTTTTAACATGTTGAGTTGAATTTGTATATTTTTTTTAACGGCAGTTGAAGTAAAAGAAACAGGGGCCAAAACCCTCCAGTGGAAAACTGGATCGGAACAACACATAAAAATAAGGCAGATTACATTACAAATAAAACAAAACACAACAGCCAACCCGATCCCAAACTTAGGCACAACTAGTCATATATTTAGACTTATGAGCAACAAAACACATGAGCGACATCCTGAGTTATGAGCAATGCCTCGAACGAATCATGTGCTTTAACTTGGTGATTATTGCGTGTTGGGGTGTATATAAAGGCAAGAAACGAAAAAAGATTTCTAAACAAGATAGTCTAGGCTAAGGAGATCGTTGAAGATATCAAGTCTTTAGGTTTTTTGTGGTTCAAAAGCAGATCCAAATTTTAGTCGGTCCTTTGGTTGGACAGGCGTTCATTTAAATTTAAAATTAATGTAATTTCTATCTTCTATTGGCTGCTACTGGGTTTGTGCCTTTGTGACGCGGTTGTTTGTGTCTTTTGTATAAAGAACATACTATTCGAAGAAAAAAGAGTTCCTGAAGAATGGGTGTTAAGCTCTCTCTTAATTTTTTTTTAATTAATTACACGGACTGACCTTTAAATTGAAAAAATCAAAACAAAAATTTAATTTTGTTGAGACCCACCACTCACCTGCTTAACAGTGAACACAACCACTCTGATTAATAATTCATATTCTAGCCTTCAAGGAACCAGAGACTATAGGTTTTTATGGTTCCATTTAAAAAGGTGATGCAACGAAAGACTTGTCATTGGTTTGGTTTTGGAGTCGGTTTTTTTTAACTAAAGTGGACAGTTTGGTTTACGATTTATACCCAATATCTGTCATATAAATCTGAACCGGGCCAAAGATCAGTGTATATCAGCGGCGGAACTAGCCCATTAATTTAGGGGTATCCTGAAAAAAAATTTACAAGGCAATTATAAAAATGCAATAATAAATAAAGTAAAACAAATATCTAATAGATGTGTCATCTTTCTTTTTCATAGCTTGAAGTCGTTCCATCACATCGTCGTCTTTTACTTTATCAAAAGTTTATTTTTCGACCGCACAAACCATAGCATTGTTCAAATATTCCAAGCTCATTCGATTGCGTAAATCCGTCTTGACATGCTTCAATTTAAAAAGAAAAAAATCTATTTCAACGGTTGCGGTTGTGACCGGTAAAACCAAAGTTAGCTTCACTACCTGATAAAACAAATGACAAGAACTATGTGTCCTGGTTTCCACCATAAGACGAGCAAGATCACTTATTCAACTATAATATCGTTTTGCGTCTTGGGTTAACCTTATTAATTATATTTATGGACTCCTTTCAATTTTATTATTGGTAATTTGGGCTTATTTTATCATTCGGGCATAACTATTCTACAAGATTTCGGGTTGAAAATGTTTGAGCTTATAAAAAATGGGATTTTAGTAATATCAAGTATCCTATTTTTTGGTTAGAGGTATCCTCGTATTTTTTAGGGGCATCCTTTATATAAAAACAGAAAAAAAGCACTACGAATACGTGGTTGAGCCGTAGCCCGTGCTATGGCTCATATTATTATGGTTCCGCCCCTGGTGTGTATTATTTTTTTATTAAATAGCTTATAGTCCATATATTTAACTATTTAGTAACAATGTTTGACCACCAGTTTGTACATGGGCGGATCCAACCCATATTTATGGGTTCTCAGGAACGCAATGCATTTGGAAAAAATGAAAAAAATTAATAAGAATCTTATAGAATTTAGAAAAAAAAAATTAGTAAGAATTAAAGAAAATTAACAAAATAACTCATTAGAATAAAATCCCAGGTTTGCTTATCTCACTTTTTAACACTAGTAACAATGTTTGATTGTCAGTATTTCCTATTGTAACATTGCAATCTACTTTTTTAAATGCATTGTTGTGATATTTAATTAGACTAAAGGGTATGAGAGGATAAGCTTGGAGAGGATGAGCCGCCACGTAAGCTCGGCTTGAAGGGGATGAACCTAGGGGGGTGGGGGATGAACCCCTTTATATATATATATATGTATGTATGTATAGATGTATGTGTGTTAGGAGAGAGGAGAGAGGATGGGCTAACCCGGCTGTGGGGAGCCGCTTGAGCCGGGCCGGACATGAGGGGGGTGGTGTGGGGGACCGGCGCCGGTCCTAGCCGGGCCTCAGCCGGCCCCCATACCCATTAGTCTTATTTATTCTCAATGATGACTATCACTTTTATCACAGAGGAATATCCCATCAGAGCACTAGTTTCTATAAATGGATATTTGTTTCTAACAACTAATCCACTTTTCCCTTAATCATCAACTGAATCAACAATAAGAGTGTTCCATCTAATGAGAGATCCTCAATATACATGTCACGTCACGACCCTTGATTACCAATGTAGATTTTTGAGAAACCGAGTTGTTTCCACTCACTTTGTTTCTACCATCATTAAAAGTAACTGTCCATTTTGGAAGGATTCCAAATCCATAAGGCTAAAGGGTGTGGTTTGCTTAGTTCTTTTGGAGACCACCCGCCACGTAGGCGTCACATCACCATGGGAGGAGGACCATCCCCTTGGGGACTACCCAAGGGTGTGGAGGATGGATCCACTTTATCACAAAACAATACACACAATTAATGGGGGCCCCCACCTTTTGGATCGTCTCAAACGTCCTGGAACAGCCGGAAGCGACGTGACGAGCCCCAAGGGGGCAGTGTGCGACGTGGGAGATGAGCCAGAGACGGGGAGGGACAACCCCACACCCTTCCGTCTAATCATACTTCATGCGGCTGGCTCGGAGGAAAAAAGAATGGTCGACTTTATTATTCTTTTCTTATGTTGTCTATTTGGAAGGCAGTTAGCATTCTTAAATAAGGTGGATCCAACTCGGTTGATTGAGGAGATAAAGACACTATGTTTTTTTACGGATGAGAAACAGATCCAAAATTCCTTCATTTCATTGGAATGGAATAATAATTGGATTAATTGTAATTTTGAGAATTTGTAAATGTGTGGTCTTGTATAACCATTGCCTTGTTGATTTAATAAAATAGTCGTTCAAAAAGACGAATTATACGGATGGTTCGGTCATATTGTAATTTTAGTGTATAACTTACAAGATTAACATGCAAAAACCTAAACGATTAGACTACCCCATGTAGGGTACGTGAGAAGGGGTTGTGACGTGATAGCGAGGACATGGAGCAGCGTCAACACCGCCCCCCACATGCCTTGGACCTGAAGATTGTGGGCATGTCCACGGGGCATGTCCACGTCTGTAGCGCACCACTACCTAGTCCAATTTTTGACCATTGTAACAGTCTTAAATAAAAAAAAATCAATTTATTTAACTTTTAAAAATCCTCAAAATCTTTATTTTTTTTTCATACAAACTCTTTCTATTCAATATACAAATTATCTACGACCCTCAATTCTTAAATTTGGCTTCTTAATCATCTTCGGATGAAATCAATGAATTATTTAATTCGCGTGGTAACGGAGATAGCGCACATTATTATTGAGGAAGAAGAAAATACGCCATAACATACCACAAAGAAGGCGTGCTTAAAAATGGATTCGAAAAGGTAATTAATTTTGACTTATTATTTTTTAGCGTAAATAAAGTTTATGTTTGGTGTATATAAAATTTACTGTACGTTAGTGTAATTAAAATTTAACTTTAGTGTAATTAATATTGTTTAGTTGTAATTAATTTTTTTAATTGTAATTAATATTCGTATTCAACATAGGTGCTCACGATAGGTTGTTGGCCGACTACTTTGCCGAAAACCCTATCTACACTGACGAAATTTTTAGCCGTCAGTTTCAGATGAGCCGTTGTCTTTTTTCTTTTTACGTATAGCCAATTATTTGCAAATTTTTTACCCGTTTTTTACATTACGCTGGGACGCTCGAGGCAAAAGGAGATTTACTACTTTACATTACAGAAGTGTACGATGACAATTTGTCAAATGGCTATGACACATCTAGCAATGCTTGGGATGAATATTTGATTGGTATGGTCAGGCTACCAAGAGGTATTTGCAAAAACCAACATGGAACGACATCCAAAAATTGTATGATGCGCACAAGTGTAGACCTTGTTTCCATGGAATGCTTGGTTGCATCGATTGTACGCATTGGCCATGGCATAATTACCCTAATTCATAGCGAGGTCAATTAACGTGAGGTGATCTCGAACATCCCACAATAGTTCTACAAATTATGATTTGGCATGGTTTCTTTGGCGTTCCTAGTTAAAATAACTACTTATAACATTGCAAGTTACTTTTCAACATGCCTTGTTGTGACTTTTCAAAATGCCTTGTTGTGACATTTATTCTTTTTTCAAAATTTGTTATGGTGATACTTATTCTGTATGATGACCATCTCTTTTCTTACTCGAGAATATCACATCAAAGCACTAGTTGTTTCCGGAAATGGATATTCATTGCTAACAACTAAACGACTTTTCCTTTCTTCACGTTTCGACAATTTTTATATTTACTTATTTAATGTCCAATAAAGCTTAAAATATCAATAAAACTTAAACCATGAAATCAAATCGTTAGTAATGATTCATTCTGGTTAAGTTTTCAATAATTTGGTTTTGGCTTTTGAGAATATATAACCATTACTAATAGTTTGGCTCATAATTTGACCTAAATATTTTTAGGGCTTATAGCGAATTAAAAAAATCGAAGCTTTTGGTAAAAATAATTTATAACCTGGTGTGAGTTGGAAAGTGGGTTAGGTATCATATGGTTAAATCACACATGAATATTTTATTTACAGGTGAGATGAAAGCATTTTGGTCAAACAATACCGATTATCTCCACCTTTTGCTCACAAGTCACAACCTACCACGGTCTTTCATAAATTAAAATAAAAAAAAAAAGTTTGGAGAGAATAGACACCCAATTTTTAGGGGGCTATGTGATACGGACAACCGTGACATTATCTTGCATTCACACGTTCATCATCCCAGTTTTAATGGTTTTTTCAATTGTTTTGTTTTTAATTATCATGTTAGTGGTAATTGCATTAGGTCCATGTTCTCTCATCTGTAAGCCTTTATAAGGCCTTTGAGTTTTGTAAATGATTAAGAAAAAAGTAGCAAAAAGTTAGTTTTAGTTTATGTTAGAGTGAATTTGCAGGTTTTGTCTTTTATCTATATACCGTTTTGCAGGCGATGCCTTTTGTCTTTAAAATTGACGAGTTTTGTACTTTTTGTTTTAAAATGTTGCACGGTGTGTCCTTTAAGGCTAACCCAGTTAATTTTAAATTTTAAGTGAAGGGTAATTTGGTCTTTTAACTTATTTATTTAAAACACCATTTTAATAATTAAAACAAAATGAATTATATGTTATATATATAAGACTCTCTCTAAAACACTCGCTTTCTCCCTCTACTTTCTCTCTCTCTCTCTCTCTAGAGCAAAGCCAACCCCCACACCACCTCACTCGGCAACAAAACCTTCACATCCTATCAAATTATCAAATTCATTCGTGACTCTTTTCGATTCGCATCCTAAGCAACAAAACCGCTCAATCAATTTTACATTCAAATTTCATTTCAATGTCACAGTTACCCCAATTTGAAAAATGGCCATTGCCGGAAAAATGCTCACCATGGTCGGACCTTAATCGCTCAAATTGAGAAACCCCCAATTTGGAGCTCACCATGGTCGGACCACCTTAAGTCTAAAATTTGTTGAAGATAAGTTTAATTTTACAAATTTGAATTCACAATTTAAGATTTTATATTTCTAACAAAAAAAATGTAATCTAAAATAAATGCAAATAGGTGAATACGGTAAACTAGGACAAAATTTGTCCTAACAAAATTCAATAATTAAAATTCAACCAATATAATTGGATCTTCCGTAGATAGCCATGGAAGAATACACAGTTCTGGACTTCATCCTCAAAGATATTACTGATTAATAGACGAATGTATAATAGGAAACGATATCACTTATATTTGTTATGTAAATATCTCTCCCAAGATAGGAGATCTCTTGTAATCTTTATATATGACATATTGTAAATGAGAATGAGCAAGAGTTTACAATCTCTCATGGTATCATACCTATAGCCGATCCTTTCTTCTTTCCCCACCTTCTGCGTCTGCGCAACCCTAATTCTCCCTCATCATGTCTTCGTCATCTTCTTCCCCTCACCCCGCAGTCACGGTTACTTCAATCAAAAACCTAATTCCTATCACCCTTGACATTGAAACTGGCCACTACACTACATGGTCAGAGATGTTTAAGATTCAATGCAAGGCTCACCTTGTATTTGATCACCTGCAACCCAAGCCAGCAGAAGCCTCCAGCTCCTCCACAACAACTGACAAAACATCGGACAAAGAAGCCGCTCCACAAACCGAAACATGGGAACGCCTGGACTCCATTGTACTACAGTGGATTTATAGTACAATATCTACCGATCTTCTTCATACTGTTCTCAAACCCGACACCACCGCATATGACGCCTGGACCACGATTGCTAATATCTTCCAGGACAATAAAGCAACTCGTACAATCGACCTCAACAACAAATTCGCCAACACTCGTCTCGACCAGTTTCCGAATATGTCTGCGTACTGTCAAGCATTGAAGGTTATTTTTGATCAACTGACCAACCTCGGCTCCCCGGTCACCGACGAACAACTAGTGTTACAACTCCTCACGGGTTTGAATGAACAATACGAAAATACCGCCTCCGTCATTCAACAAATGAAGCCTCTTCCAGATTTCTACGACACTCGCTCCAGGCTATGTATGGCCGAATCCTGAAAGACCAACCAGGCCCGCCAATCGGCTCAGTCGGCCGGCACCGCCCTTCACACATCTGTTGAGCCACCATCTCGGGACACTCGGGACAAATCGGAGTCAAGGGAGCAGCGGCACGAGACCTCCGACAGGGGCCGCGGTCGCGGCCGCGGCCGTGGCCGTGGAAGAGGAAGACAGAACGGTTATGGCGGTCGTGGCAGGGGAACCCCTAATGTCTCTTCTGGCAGCATCGGTCAACACATGAATGGGTTTTACCCTTGGCCTTATTACCCTTGGGCCGGCCCACCCGCCAATGCACCCACATGGAATAATTGGGCTCCCATTCCACCTTGCCCCTACCCTACTGTACCCAAACCCAACAACACTGGTGCGGGTATTTTAGGGCCTCGTCCATCTACCCCATTTGCTGCCATGCCCACCGACATCAATCAGGCCATGTACGCGATGTCTCTCACTGACCCATCTTGGGCCATGGATACAGGTGCCACAGGTCACATGACTTCTAACTCTAAACTCTCGTCTTCTTTTAATAAAAGCATGATTCGAAATATTATTGTGGGCAATGGTCAAACCATTCCCGTGTATGGACAAGGCGACCTTACCTTACCCCCTCCCCTCCCACCCTTTAAACTGAATCAAGTCCTTTATTCACCCTCACTAATCAAAAATTTATTGTCTGTTCGTCGTTTCACTACTGATAATCAACTTTCTATTGAATTTGACCCATATGGTTTTTTGGTGAAGGATCTCAAGACTCGGACGCCTATCCTACGATGCAATAGCTCCGGAGACCTTTACACATTTGATCCATCCCAAGTCACCAAGTTCACTTCTCCCACTGCCCTCACCGCTATTTCTCAAGACACATGGCATCAACGTCTCGGTCATCCGGGATCATCTTCATTACATTCTCTTAAAAATTCCAGTTTTATTGATTATGGAACGTTAAAAAATAATGTTTGTCAATCGTGTGTTTTTGGTAAACATATTAGACTACCGTTTCTTGATTCTAATAATACTACGCAAATGCCTTTTGATATTATCCATAGTGATCTTTGGACCTCTCCGATTCTTAGCACGGGGGGTCACCGTTATTACATTATTTTTCTTGATGATTTTTCAAACTTTTTATGGACTTACCCCCTCACACACAAATCCCAAGCTTTTTCCACATTTACCACCTTCTCTAACCTAATTAACACTCAGTTTGAACGAAAGATCAAACAATTCCAATGTGATAACGGCAAAGAATACAATAACCATATGTTTAAACAGTATTGTAATCTCAATGGCATGCATTTTCGGTTCTCTTGCCCATACACCTCATCCCAAAATGGTAAAGCCGAACGCAAGTTACGGTCCACTAATAATATTATCCGCACCTTGTTGGCCCATTCTTCCCTACCAAATACATACTGGCATCATGCTTTGGAAGTAGCTACCTACCTACAAAACATTTTGCCAAGCAAACTCCTGCACAACATTTCTCCCACCCAAACATTATACCACCGCATTCCATCCTACTCGCATTTACGGGTGTTTGGCTGCCTATGCTACCCCCTCATCCCTCATACTACCATTCATAAACTACAATACCGGTCCATGCCATGCTCTTTCTTGGTTATCCTACTAACCATCGGGGCTACAAATGTCTCGACCTCAATACACGTCAAATTATAATCAACCGACATGTTATATTTGACGAATCTATCTTTCCCTTCGCTAATAATCCCAAACCTTCCCTACTCTCCTATGAATTTCTCAACACCACTGTTCCTTCTACTGCCTCACCTAGTCCTTCATCTAACCCTCCCTCCACCACTTCAGTTCAGCCCACCCATCATTACCCAGTTCACTATCCAACCCACATTCACCCACCCACTCACGGCCCACCTTCCTACTTCACTAGTGTAACACCTCGAATTTTTGTGTCCAATAATGTGTTAACACGTGTCATTTGTTTACACGTGGCATCTATAATAAATAAAGGACTAATTTTGACAAACCTTGAAAGTATATAAATTCGAGGGTTATAAAATGTCAACAAGGGTAAATATACTGTATAGTATCCCTAAATAATGCTTAAACCTTCAAACGAATAAATTATAGATCGTACAAAAATAAAACGCGGAAGAAAGTGAGAGATTACAAACTACAGGGGTTAACTGTGTCAACATGTTTAATAATACCTCTGAGTGACCCTTTAACGTTCCAAAGACTTTGTAACGGTATTATACCCTCACTAAAATAATATATATGAATTTCGCGAAGTTTCGATATGAAACGAGAAAGTTACGATCAAATTCGTAGAAGAAGGGTTAAAAGCGTCAATAATGAAAGTTAAGGCTTTCCAATACAATTAACAAATAAACCGGGGACTTAATAATGCGGGTAAATAACACGAGGCCCCTATCGGTAAATAACCGAGGGCCAAACCGCAAAGTTACCCCTTCAAACCCGAAAGGTCAGGTAAATCATTACGAAAGATTTCGTTATTAATGGCCGGATTCTGCAATCATTGCAAAAAGATTTAAAATTTCTGAAATCTTAACCCTACGCGGCCCGCATTGCATATTGGGTTAAGTTGAGGCGGGCCGCGAGCCTCCTCAACTATACGTCTGATCTTTAAATCCCAGGCGGCCCGCATTGTAAACGCATGGAACCTCCATGCGGGCCGCATTGGACGCCCAGATGCAGAAACTTTGTGTTTTCTTGACTTTTGAGCATAGTGAACGATCAACCCCAATAAATGAGGTATGGGAGCCCCCTACTCGACCCATATCACTCAGGGGACATCTACTTACCATCATGGTCAGTATAGGTTGTTATTTAGTGAGCTAGAGGGCTTAGTTCCACTATAAATAGCATGCTTGGCTCATAACATACACACAACACAAAAACACACTATCTGATCATTCTAAGAAGCTCCAAGCATTTTTCTCTGCTCCATATTCAAGTTCTAACTTCTGTAAGTTACCTTGATCATCCATTGTTCAGTTTATGCTTAGTTTTTAGCTAAAAACCAAACCGTCGTAACTACGGTTTGACTTTACAATAAATCAGTAATGGTTCAGTCATATGACGAATCAAAAGTGGTTACGAGTTGGTATTTATGTGGGTAATAAACCTCTGAAATGGTTCCCCCTGATCACCACTCTAACTATGTCAAATGTCGAGTCAAACGTGCGGTTAAAAAGTCAACAGAAAGCTATTTTAGCGATTTATGCATAATCTGTAATGTATATGTTATGGAACCCGTTTTGACAATCATAAAACATGATAATAAGTATATAAACCTGTTTGCACTCGTTTGAATCGATCATTTACTATATAGAACCGGTTCGGAGCCGAATGTCGCAAAAGTTTGACTTTTGCTTTGACTTCAGTTCTGACCCGTTTTAGTGAGCTATAAATATACCTTAGGACTCTCTTAGGACCAGGTCACATGTTGGTATACGCCTCTGTGGTCGGTTCATGAGTTATCCGAGTCTTTTACGTATTTCCGTCATTCGCCTAAAAGTTGACCGTAACGGCCTTTTAAAATTAAAACGAGTATTTCGGACACGTGAACGGACCAAAACCTTGCTTGTTAAATTATAAGCATGACCTTAAAGTTTCACGTCAATCCGAGGCCTAGAATGAGAGTTATGCTAAAAGGCGCACTTTTAAGAAAGTTTTGTAATTAACGGCGCAATTAGCATAACGCCCATCTAACCCAAGTTTTCGTCATCAAAACTTTTACCCACTGTGGTAAAATAATATTTTGGGAATTTTAAAGATTTTTAATAATTTTTACCTTGCTCATAACCTGCGGTTATGGCTACGGTTCGGTAAATACCGAATATGCCCTTTTTAGCCAAAACGGGAGTTCTACAAGGTCTTTTGACCCGATTCCAGTTGCTACTGGTTTTAAATAATAAATAAAGTATTTTAAGCTTTATAAACTTTTCGGGAAACTCAGATTTCCTGTAGAACTCGAAAAGCCCTTTTAAAGTCTTTAAAATGACCGAAAAGCCCCTTCGGGGCATAATATTAACTTAAACTCGTTACGGGCATTACGGAAGGTATCCTACTGATACCAAAATACTTTTAAGGCATATTGACTTAGGGAATAAGCGTAGGACACTTATGGTTAACCGTTTCGCCTATTTGCGCACACGGTACGGCTCATGGAACTAGTTTTCGTGCAATAGCCGATATGGGTCAAATTATATTATTTGAACCCCAAAATCCAGAGTATGAACTATAAACCCATATAAAACAAGTCTCTGAACTTGTTGGGTCCAAATCATACTCCATTCTCGGTTTTCGCCTTTTCGTGCGAATTAACCATATCTATATATCGGAATCAACCGGTTTAAGCTACGGCTAATATAAGGACCGTTAGGATTCTAAGAGGTTAATTAAAACCTTCGTTCCAGATTAGGAGCCCCAGTAAAAGCTATCGGTGACTTGATCTAAATTAAGGATTAATACTTGCAAAGGTAAATACTTTAACTTATTTCCCCTATATGGGCTTGGGTTACGGTATATTAATACCGCTTGATTGAGCATTATATAATTCCATCGCTTAGGTGGTTAATTGATTAGATATGATCGGCTCATTTAAACAGTTTTGTTGCTTATAAGCCTTTGGGGGGTTTAATGACCGTTGTCCCGGATATCCTTGGCATCATTTTACGAAATGGCCACGACCATCGACATCCCGGTGTAGGCGTACACCAGGTATAAAGTGTCGACATTAAATTTAAAAGACGTAGCCGTTGGTTTTTATACTACGGTTTTACGCAAACGTGGTGTGTCTATAAATCTTTAACCCGGCACGACCCGGGCTACTGAACGCATAAAAGAACATGTAAAACGTTCACAAGATTTTATTATAATTTTCCCAAGTTATAAAAGAGTTTGTGCCTTGTGCATTCAAATCAATTTTAATAAACATTTTCAAATGTGTCAGTTGAATGTATTTACCAGTGTAAACTGACGTATTTTCCCCAAAAAGATTAAGTGCAGGTACCTAAACGTAATTGGCTGGTATTAGCTCCCTAGCGTCGGGATAAGTCTCGCAAGCTTGATTGCAGTATCTGATGGAACAATATTTTATATCTATTTACGATCCACTGTGGATATATCCAACCCCTGTAATACATTTTGATATTACGATCAGAGGTTGAAATTTATATATTTATCTTATGCTTCCGCTGTGCATTATATATAATTGTGTGGTTTGACTATATTGTTGCCAACATCGTCACGGTAATCCCCCACCGGGCCCACCGGTGAGACACGTGGAAATCGGGGTGTGACAGGTTGGTATCAGAGCCAACATTGAGTGAATTAAACACTATCCTATTGTGTTTAATCTCAATAACACAATTGCACATACTTGAGTCTAGACAATAACTTAGGACAAATTCGGAATGTTACTCCTTTTTGTCTCTATTTTCGATTTGATTTTTAATAAGTTTTGGAGCAGGAAAATGCCACCTGTTATATTCCGAGGAAGAGGAAGGGGAAGAAGAGGCCGAGGAGAAATCGTGACACATCACGATAAAGAAGCTGGACCATCTGGTACAAGACATCCTTCGATGACACGGAGCGAAGAGCCACAACGACGAAGAGATCTTTACGAACCCGCGAGGCATTCCACTTCGCACAGCTCGACGCCATCCTACCGGCACTCCTTTGGGCCAGATTCAGAAAATAATCCCAACAACCCACAACCTTCCTTCATACCTCTGCAACGTTCGGTTTCGCACCGGAACTACGACGACCCTAGTCCGTACTACATAGGTCAGTTTAATCCGGCTGACTACATACAGGAACCTTCAGGTTTTGTTCCACTAGGGCCTCAAGACCATTTTTCTGAAGATCCCATGGAGGAAGATGAGGATCCAACTGAACCAGCTCGTGGTACGCCCACGCATCCGATAGAAGTTTCTGATGGGTCATCCTTCCATGGAACGCCCTATCAAGGACCTGACAGTTTCCAAGCGATGTTCGACCGACATGAGTGGTACTACACACCATCTCAGCAGACATCTCAACAACCGAGACATCCACAGGATCCCTCTGAGGATTCACGCTTTGAGGCAGTTACGCCACCACCTCCGCCGCCGGCACAACCAGTAATACCTGATCCGCCGAGGCGTAGGAGGACAAATGCTCGTATGTCTACACGAGGAGGAGGAGGTATCCACTTCAGCACTCCTCGACATTCTAGTAGTAGCCACTATCCGCCACTACAAGAAGAAGGACCTTCAAGTCCTATACAGGAGGCGAACTCCGCACCTACTGCACGAAATTCGCCACCGTTTGGGTATGACCAACCCATACCTGCCTATACGGGTCCAACGGCTTACAATCCGTTCGAACCGTCACAAGCACAGTACAACTACGGCTATGAGCGCGACCCATATGTGGTGTCGGCTAGATATAATGCGCGCTACCCTGACGGAGCACATGGAAACATGGGACCACCGGATTACTCAGCTCATGGGTATCCAATACCTCCCAGACCTCCAGTTCCGCATCAAGCACAACAGCCACGTTTCTCTCCTCCTGAACAGGAAGAAATACTCCATCGACTAGATCGAGTGGAGAGAGAGTTCGAGGAAGAAAAGAAGAGCCACCGAGGATTTCTCAAGGGCTTGGCGAACCTACTAAAGGGCAAAAAGAAGAAACGTGACCATTAGCCCTTAATAGTAGTACTACTGTAATGTCTACTTTGAAATAAGTCCCTGCGTGGACAACTTATCGTATTTCAGTCCCTACGTGGACTTATCTTTAGTCCTTGCATGGACACCTATCTTGTATTAGTCCCTGCGTGGACTTGTCACTTATTTTTAAAACCTCTATGGAGGTATGTACTATTTGAAAGACCCGTTTAGGGCAATATGTAATTGTATTTGAGATTTTGGAATGTATGTTATGAGTTTTGTTTTAATATATATATAAATAAATCAAAACCATTCCTTTTATATTGATCTGCCTAAATAAAGAATCTTAAAAGGTGAAACCTAGCTTGGGGTCTGTTAAGATCTAGTCAAGATGGTACGACCTAACTGAAAAGATTCTGATTCCCAGTTAACCTCTGTACGCATGTTAACATTCATGGCAGATGTGATTCGTTAAAATCACGCACGTCATTCTTATACAATAATCCTTTAAGGATTTCAAAACCCAACTAAATGATATATAAATCGTGGGTTAAAACACCAATGAAGGTGATCAATATTATAAAGACATCCATTAGTGATGCAATGCCTACGGGCCAGTATTATAAAGACATCCATTAGTGATGCAATGCCTACGGGCCAGTAATTATTAAAACATCCATTAGTGATGTAGTGCCTACGGGCCAGTATTATTAAAACATCCATTAGTGATGCAGTGCCTACGGGCCAGAATTATTAAAACATCCATTAGTGATGTAGTGCCTACGGGCCAACCATATTAAGACATCCATTAGAGATGTAGTGCCTATGGGCCATAATAATTGTCTTATAAAGACAAAAGGCAGTGGTAGTCTATGACTCTCTGTCAGAAAGAGATGAAAGAACTACGGTTCAATTCTCTATGCCTTGGATTCTCTGAAATCTCGGCTAATATTATAAAACATCATCATGATTAGGCTTTATGCCGCCAGTACTATTTATATAGTTAAAATAGGATATATTCAAATCCTAATATTTAATGAAATAAAAAGTTAACCGAATATGGTCTCTGTACCATGGTTGACAAATTGTCATAAAAGACAATCATATAATAATCTCCTAAATTAAAATTTTGTTATCTTCTGTAACAGATTCAAGTTACAATGGCGGATCCCAATGGAGAGAACAGCCACACGAATGAAGATGACTATGACAATGCGTCAGTACATTTGACAGGCGCACAGCTAAAGGCTCTGATTAACAATGTTGTTCAGGCAGCTATTGATCGTCAACATACTGAGTCTCAAGGCAGAACTGTGTCAAAACCACCCTCTAAACCAAAGACACACTCCAAACCACCCTCTGAACCCAAGAAAGATGACGACAAGCACTCGTCTACTGAGCACAGTGTTCATCGCGATAGAGAATATACTGATGCGTCAAGTGCTAAGGGTTGCACCTACAAATACTTTGTATCATGTAAGCCCCGTGAATTTACAGGGGAGAAAGGTGCGGTTGACTGTATCACCTGGCTAGACGAGATGGACACGATAGTGGACATCAGCGGGTGCGCTGAGAGGGACGTGGTTAAGTTTGTGTCCCAGTCATTCAAGGGCGAGGCCCTGGCGTGGTGGAGAGCTCTGGTGCAGGCTTCAGGTAAGTCTGCCTTGTACAAAATGTCATGGGGGGAGTTTATTGCCCTCATAAAAGAAAACTACTGCCCTCAGCACGAGGTTGAGAAGATTGAGGCAGATTTTGTCTCACTAGTGATGACAAACCTGGATTGTCAAGCTTATCTGACAAGCTTTAACACTATGTCACGCCTGGTGCCATATCTTGTGACACCAGAACCTCGAAGGATTGCCCGTTTCATTGGGGGCTTAGAGCCGGCGATCAAGGCTAGTGTAAAGGCCTCTAGGCCGACGACCTTCAGGTCAGTTACTGACCTCTCCTTGTCTCTTACACTTGATGCTGTCCGTCTGAGGGCACAAAGGAGCAAGGAGGCTGAAAAGCGAAAACGTGAGGATGATACCTCACGAAAGTCTGGGAAAAAGCACCGTGGAAACGGTGAGGGCAAGAGAGGGTCGGAGGCAAAGAAGGAGGGGCAAGCTGATGGAAGACCTCACTGCAAGGTCTGCAAGAAACCTCACTCCGGGAAGTGTAGGTTTGCGTCTGGTTCACAGTCGCAACAAAGGACTCCACCCTGTGGGCTATGCAAGTCCAAGGATCATAAGACAGTGGAGTGCAAAAAGATAAAGGATGCAACCTGCTATAATTGTAATGAGAAGGGGCATATAAAGAGTAATTGCCCGAAGTATGCCAAGAAGGCGGAAGAGACGAAGAAGTCGAATGCGAGAGTTTTCCGCTTGGATGCAAAGGAAGCGGTTAAGGACGACAATGTGCTTACAAGTACTTTTCTCGTAAATAATATATTTGCAAGAGTACTGTTCGATTCTGGCGCTGATAAATCCTTTGTAGACCAGAAATTTTGCCAACTACTAAATATGCCAATCAAAACCCTTGACGTGAAATACGAAGTAGAGTTAGCAGACGGCACGATAGAAACCGTCTCTACTGTTCTAGAAGGATGTGAAATGTCCATTAGGAACCATTCTTTTCCTTTATCTCTACTTCCTTTCAAACTTGCGGGTTTTGACATCGTGCTAGGCATGGACTGGTTATCCCGTAACCAGGCCCAAATCATTTGCGGCAAGAGACAGATAGTTTTAAAGACTCCGAGTGGTGAATCTCTTACCATTCGAGGGGATACGCATTACGGACTGCCCGAAGACGTATCTATGCTGAAAGCTTCAAGATGTTTGAACAAAGGCTGTGTAATTTACATGGCTCAAGTGATAATTGAAGAACCAAAGCCGAAGATCGAGGATCTTCCTGTCATTTCTGAATACCCCGAGGTTTTTCCTGAAGAACTACCTGGTTTGCCACCAGATAGACAAGTGGAGTTCAGAATTGACATCATTCCTGGAGCAGCTCTGATAGCCAGAGCACCTTACAGATTAGCTCCGACGGAAATGAAAGAACTGAGGACCCAGTTGGATGAACTGCTGGCGAAAGGTTTTATCAGACCTAGTTCATCTCCCTGGGGAGCTCCTGTCCTATTTGTAAAGAAGAAGGACGGATCAATGCGGTTGTGCATCGACTATAGAGAGCTGAATAAAGTTACCATAAAGAATAGATATCCTTTACCAAGGATCGATGATCTGTTCGATCAGCTGCAAGGAGCGAGCTACTTCTCCAAGATCGACTTGAGGTCGGGCTATCATCAACTAAGGGTCAGAGATGAAGATGTACACAAGACTGCATTTAGGACTCGCTATGGTCATTACGAGTTCCTAGTGATGCCTTTTGGGCTCACAAATGCACCGGCTGCGTTCATGGATCTCATGAATCGCGTTTGCAAGCCATACTTGGACAAATTCGTCATAGTCTTCATCGACGATATCCTTATCTATTCCAAGAACCAAGCTGACCACGAGAAGCACCTCCGTTGCATTCTCGAATTACTACAGCGTGAGAAACTCTACGCCAAATTCTCGAAATGTGAATTTTGGCTACGAGAAGTTCAATTCTTAGGGCACGTTGTGAGTGAGCGTGGTATCCAAGTGGATCCCGCTAAGGTAGAGGCGGTCATGAACTGGCAAGAGCCAAAGACGCCTACCGAAATCCGTAGCTTCCTGGGGTTAGCAGGATACTACCGGAGATTTATCGAAAATTTTTCGAGGATTGCTGCGCCTTTGACTTCCTTGACCAAGAAGAAAGAAAAGTATATTTGGGGCCCGAAGCAGCAAGAGTCCTTTGAAATACTGAAGCAGAAGCTAAGCAACGCACCTGTGTTGACATTACCGGAAGGTACAGATGAATTCGTAGTCTACTGCGATGCATCACACACAGGCATGGGGTGTGTGCTTATGCAGAAGGGCAAGGTGATTGCCTATGCTTCAAGGCAATTAAAGATGCATGAAAAGAATTACACCACCCATGATTTGGAGTTGGGTGCCGTTGTATTTGCACTGAAGTTGTGGAGGCATTACCTTTATGGTATTAAATTTGTGATTTATTCTGATCACAAAAGCCTCCAGCACCTGTTCAACCAGAAAGAGTTGAACATGAGGCAACGCCGTTGGATGGAAACCCTGAATGATTATGACTGTGAAATCAGGTACCATCCCGGCAAGGCGAATGTGGTCGCCGATGCCTTGAGCAGAAAGGAAAGGGTAAAACCTATCCGAATCAATGCCAAGAGCATTGAGATTAAGAATAATTTGATGGAAAGGATATTAGCTGCGCAGCGTGAGGCTGTGTTGGAAGCGAATTATCCTAATGAAAAGCTGGGAGTAACTGAGGAGCAGTTGACTCTTAGCAAGGATGGAATTCTTAGACTGAACGGACGTATATGGGTTCCGATATATGGAGGACTACGAGATGTTGTTCTCCAGGAAGCCCATAGTTCCAAATACTCAGTCCATCCTGGTGCTGATAAAATGTACCAAGACTTAAAGGCAAATTATTGGTGGATAGGCTTGAAAAAGTCTGTAGTCGCCCATGTAGCAAAGTGCTTGACTTGTGCTCAAGTCAAAGCCGAGCACCAAAAGCCGTCTGGCTTGCTACAACAGCCTGAACTTCCCAAGTGGAAGTGGGAATGCGTAACTATGGACTTCATAACCAAGTTACCCAAAACCAGGAAAGGAAACGATACAATATGGGTCATAGTCGATAGGCTGACTAAATCAGCTCATTTTCTACCCATCAAGGAGACGTATAGCTCCGATATGTTAGCCCAACTATATGTTGATAAGATTGTAGCCTTACACGGCATACCTGTGTCTATTATCTCCGACAGGGATACTAGATACACATCTCACTTCTGGAAGAGTTTCCAGCAATCTTTGGGCACGCGTTTGAACTTTAGTACGGCTTACCATCCACAGACGGACGGTCAAAGTGAGCGTACTATCCAAACGCTAGAAGACATGCTCCGTGCATGTGCGATCGATTTAGGTGGTAACTGGGATAAAAACCTACCCCTGATCGAATTCTCCTACAATAATAGCTACCACACCAGCATAAAGGCTGCGCCTTTTGAGGCATTATATGGTAGGAAATGTAGATCGCCTGTTTGTTGGGCGGAAGTAGGAGAGGTCCAATTATCGGGACCAGAGATTGTTTTCCAGACGACGGACAAGATTGTCCAGATCCGGGAACGTCTCAAGGCTGCCCGCGATAGGCAGAAAAGCTACGCTGATCCAAAGCGTAAGGATTTTCACTTCGAAGTGGGTGAAAAAGTATTACTTAAGGTGTCACTCTGGAAGGGGGTGATGCGTTTCGGCAAGAAAGGCAAACTGAGTCCGAGATACATAGGACCTTTTGAGGTCATTGAACGAGTCGGATCAGTTGCCTATAAACTAAACTTGCCTGAAGAGCTCAATGGAATTCACAATGTGTTCCACATCTGCAATCTCAAAAAGTGCTTCGCCGACGAATCGTTGGTGATTCCACACACAGATGTGCATATAGATGAGAGCTTAAAGTTCATAGAAAAACCTTTGTCGATTGAAGATCGACAGGTGAAGAAGCTTCGCAGAAAGCACGTACCGATTGTAAAAGTCAAATGGGATGCTCGTAGAGGTCCTGAATATACGTGGGAAGTCGAAGCTACAATGAAAGAAAAATACCCCTATTTATTTGAGTAAATCTCGGGTCGAGATTTATTTTAAGGGGGTGAGGATGTAACACCTCGAATTTTTGTGTCCAATAATGTGTTAACACGTGTCATTTGTTTACACGTGGCATCTATAATAAATAAAGGACTAATTTTGACAAACCTTGAAAGTATATAAATTCGAGGGTTATAAAATGTCAACAAGGGTAAATATACTGTATAGTATCCCTAAATAATGCTTAAACCTTCAAACGAATAAATTATAGATCGTACAAAAATAAAACGCGGAAGAAAGTGAGAGATTACAAACTACAGGGGTTAACTGTGTCAACATGTTTAATAATACCTCTGAGTGACCCTTTAACGTTCCAAAGACTTTGTAACGGTATTATACCCTCACTAAAATAATATATATGAATTTCGCGAAGTTTCGATATGAAACGAGAAAGTTACGATCAAATTCGTAGAAGAAGGGTTAAAAGCGTCAATAATGAAAGTTAAGGCTTTCCAATACAATTAACAAATAAACCGGGGACTTAATAATGCGGGTAAATAACACGAGGCCCCTATCGGTAAATAACCGAGGGCCAAACCGCAAAGTTACCCCTTCAAACCCGAAAGGTCAGGTAAATCATTACGAAAGATTTCGTTATTAATGGCCGGATTCTGCAATCATTGCAAAAAGATTTAAAATTTCTGAAATCTTAACCCTACGCGGCCCGCATTGCATATTGGGTTAAGTTGAGGCGGGCCGCGAGCCTCCTCAACTATACGTCTGATCTTTAAATCCCAGGCGGCCCGCATTGTAAACGCATGGAACCTCCATGCGGGCCGCATTGGACGCCCAGATGCAGAAACTTTGTGTTTTCTTGACTTTTGAGCATAGTGAACGATCAACCCCAATAAATGAGGTATGGGAGCCCCCTACTCGACCCATATCACTCAGGGGACATCTACTTACCATCATGGTCAGTATAGGTTGTTATTTAGTGAGCTAGAGGGCTTAGTTCCACTATAAATAGCATGCTTGGCTCATAACATACACACAACACAAAAACACACTATCTGATCATTCTAAGAAGCTCCAAGCATTTTTCTCTGCTCCATATTCAAGTTCTAACTTCTGTAAGTTACCTTGATCATCCATTGTTCAGTTTATGCTTAGTTTTTAGCTAAAAACCAAACCGTCGTAACTACGGTTTGACTTTACAATAAATCAGTAATGGTTCAGTCATATGACGAATCAAAAGTGGTTACGAGTTGGTATTTATGTGGGTAATAAACCTCTGAAATGGTTCCCCCTGATCACCACTCTAACTATGTCAAATGTCGAGTCAAACGTGCGGTTAAAAAGTCAACAGAAAGCTATTTTAGCGATTTATGCATAATCTGTAATGTATATGTTATGGAACCCGTTTTGACAATCATAAAACATGATAATAAGTATATAAACCTGTTTGCGCTCGTTTGAATCGATCATTTACTATATAGAACCGGTTCGGAGCCGAATGTCGCAAAAGTTTGACTTTTGCTTTGACTTCAGTTCTGACCCGTTTAATTGAGGTATAAATATACCTTAGGACTCTCTTAGGACCAGGTCACATGTTGGTATACGCCTCTGTGGTCGGTTCATGAGTTATCCGAGTCTTTTACGTATTTCCGTCATTCGCCTAAAAGTTGACCGTAACGGCCTTTTAAAATTAAAACGAGTATTTCGGACACGTGAACGGACCAAAACCTTGCTTGTTAAATTATAAGCATGACCTTAAAGTTTCACGTCAATCCGAGGCCTAGAATGAGAGTTATGCTAAAAGGCGCACTTTTAAGAAAGTTTTGTAATTAACGGCGCAATTAGCATAACGCCCATCTAACCCAAGTTTTCGTCACCAAAACTTTTACCCACTGTGGTAAAATAATATTTTGGGAATTTTAAAGATTTTTAATAATTTTTACCTTGCTCATAACCTGCGGTTATGGCTACGGTTCGGTAAATACCGAATATGCCCTTTTTGGCCAAAACGGGAGTTCTACAAGGTCTTTTGACCCGATTCCAGTTGCTACTGGTTTTAAATAATAAATAAAGTATTTTAAGCTTTATAAACTGTTCGGGAAACTCAGATTTCCCGTAGAACTCGAAAAGCCCTTTTAAAGTCTTTAAAATGACCGAAAAGCCCCTTCGGGGCATAATATGAACTTAAACTCGTTACGGGCATTACGGAAGGTATCCTACTGATACCAAAATACTTTTAAGGCATATTGACTTAGGGAATAAGCGTAGGACACTTATGGTTAACCGTTTCGCCTATTTGCGCACACGGTACGGCTCATGGAACTAGTTTTCGTGCAATAGCCGATATGGGTCAAATTATATTATTTGAACCCCAAAATCCAGAGTATGAACTATAAACCCATATAAAACAAGTCTCTGAACTTGTTGGGTCCAAATCATACTCCATTCTCGGTTTTCGCCTTTTCGTGCGAATTAACCATATCTATATATCGGAATCAACCGGTTTAAGCTACGGCTAATATAAGGACCGTTAGGATTCTAAGAGGTTAATTAAAACCTTCGTTCCAGATTAGGAGCCCCAGTAAAAGCTATCGGTGACTTGATCTAAATTAAGGATTAATACTTGCAAAGGTAAATACTTTAACTTATTTCCCCTATATGGGCTTGGGTTACGGTATATTAATACCGCTTGATTGAGCATTATATAATTCCATCGCTTAGGTGGTTAATTGATTAGATATGATCGGCTCATTTAAACAGTTTTGTTGCTTATAAGCCTTTGGGGGGTTTAATGACCGTTGTCCCGGATATCCTTGGCATCATTTTACGAAATGGCCACGACCATCGACATCCCGGTGTAGGCGTACACCCGGTATAAAGTGTCGACATTAAATTTAAAAGACGTAGCCGTTGGTTTTTATACTACGGTTTTACGCAAACGTGGTGTGTCTATAAATCTTTAACCCGGCACGACCCGGGCTACTGAACGCATAAAAGAACATGTAAAACGTTCACAAGATTTTATTATAATTTTCCCAAGTTATAAAAGAATTTCTGCCTTGTGCATTCAAATCAATTTTAATAAACATTTTCAAATGTGTCAGTTGAATGTATTTACCAGTGTAAACTGACGTATTTTCCCCAAAAAGATTAAGTGCAGGTACCTAAACGTAATTGGCTGGTATTAGCTCCCTAGCGTCGGGATAAGTCTCGCAAGCTTGATTGCAGTATCTGATGGAACAATATTTTATATCTATTTACGATCCACTGTGGATATATCCAACCCCTGTAATACATTTTGATATTACGATCAGAGGTTGAAATTTATATATTTATCTTATGCTTCCGCTGTGCATTATATATAATTGTGTGGTTTGACTATATTGTTGCCAACATCGTCACGGTAATCCCCCACCGGGCCCACCGGTGAGACACGTGGAAATCGGGGTGTGGCAACTAGCCCAACTACTCCATCTCCACAACCCTCGGTTCCCTCCAGCCCAAACTCTCCTTGGCCCTCAGGCCCAAAGTCACCCACCAGCCCAATCCCGATTTCATTCACCCCACCATCCTCCTCTTCTCTCGGCCCACACTCACCCACTCCCAGCCCTGTTTCTGATCCCTTACATGACCCGATACCCCTCTCCATCACACAGTCCTCCCCAACCCCAACCCCACCCCCACCTCCCCCTCCTCCCACTCGAACTATCCGTACCCGCTCCATGGACGGTATAGTTAAACCGAAAAACATACTTAATCTCCATTCCTCCTCCATTGCTCCTATACCCAAAAATCCCAAGGACGCCTTGTCTAACACGGATTGGCATAACGCCATGAACACCGAATTCAATGCTCTTATTAAAAACAAGACGTGGGTTTTAGTTCCACGGCAACCTCATATGCATGTTTTACGTAGCATGTGGCTATTTCGCCACAAATTTCGGTCCGACGGTACACTTGAACGATACAAGGCGCGTCTTGTTTGTGATGGAAGTAATCAACAAATTGGGGTGGACTGCGGTGAAACCTTCAGTCCGGTTGTGAAGCCTACCACTATACGTACCGTTTTATCGCTTGCATTGTCACAGTCGTGGCCGATTCATCAACTCGACGTTACCAACGCGTTCCTTCACGGTAATCTAAATGAGACAGTATACATGTATCAACCCATGGGGTTTCGACACCGGCAATATCCCGATCACGTGTGTCTTCTAAAGAAGTCACTTTATGGTTTGAAACAGGCCCCGCGTGCGTGGTATCAACGATTTACCGACTTCGTTCTTTCATTAGGATTTCAGCAAAGCAAATGTGACAACTCACTCTTTACTTACTGCCACAATGGCACTTCAGCTTACTTGCTCATCTACGTCGATGATATTATTCTCACAACATCCACGGATTCTCTTCGCGTGAACCTTATGTCTCGACTATCAAATGAATTTGCAATGAAAGATCTCGGGCCGCTCAGTCACTTCTTAGGCATTCACGTTCAACGGCAAGGTAATCGCATGTTTCTTTCTCAACAGGTTTACACAAAAGAGATTATCGAACGGGCCGGCATGTCCTCCTGTAAACCTGTGGCTACTCCTGTTGATACTAAGCCTAAACTCGGCTCCAACTCGGGTGTTGACTTCGATGACCCGACACTCTATCGCAGCCTTGCGGAAGCCCTACAATATTTGACATTCACGCGACCAGACATATGTTACGCTGTTCAACAAGTTTGCATGTATATGCACGCACCGAAAGTGGATCATTGGAATGCCCTTAAGCGGATTATTCGGTATCTTCAAGGTACCTCCTCTCATGGCCTTACCATCGGTACCTCTACAGATTTTTCTTTACGAGCATACACCGACGCTGATTGGGCGGGCTGTCCCGATACGCGACGTTCCACTTCGGGCTATTGTGTGTATTTGGGTTCGAACATCATTTCATGGTCGTCTAAACGCCAGTCAGTTATCTCCCGGTCCAGCGCTGAAGCCGAATACCGGGGCGTTGCTAATGTTGTCGCTGAACTATGTTGGCTTCGTAACCTTCTCTTAGAGCTACATCGACCCGTCACCACGGCTAGCCTAGTCTACTGTGATAACATCAGTGCGATCTATTTGGCCGGGAATCCAGTTCAACATCAGCGTACTAAACACATTGAACTGGATATCCATTTTGTTCGTGATCTGGTACAGCGTGGCACGGTTCGCGTCCTTCACATACCCACGCGGTTTCAAGTGGCTGACATTTTTACAAAGGGGCTGCCTAAAGTTCTATTTGATGATTTTCACTCCAGTCTCAGCATTCGCCCTCCTCTAGCTTCGACTGCGGGGGTGTAATAGACGAATGTATAATAGGAAACGATATCACTTATATTTGTTATGTAAATATCTCTCCCAAGATAGGAGATCTCTTGTAATCTTTATATATGACATATTGTAAATGAGAATGAGCAAGAGTTTACAATCTCTCACTGATAACTTTAAAATTAGCTAATTTAGAAAACACAATTAAAAAGAGTTCAATTTCTTGTGACAAACAAAGTAAATATCCAACTTGTGCAAATCCAAACATCGACCTGTTTAGAAAATTTGCTTTTAGGACACTGGTAGTACCTACCATTAATCCGAGACGATGATATCTTTCTTGCCTTTTCTGCCCGACATCTCTCATCTCTTATATCAATTATACCTGTCAGATCTCACCGTTGTTGGAGCTCACCAGATCTGACATTGGAAAATGGCTCTTGCCAGGCCCTAAACTACTCACAATCGGCTTCAAGAAATCCCACCACGGCTCCTGGTGGTGTGACCATTGCGGTGTGAGGGTGGTGCCGTGGTGGTTCTGGTGTGAGGGTGGTGGTGCTAGAGAGAGGAGAGTACAGAGAGTGTGTGTGTTGATAGTGTGTGTTTTAGAGAGAGATACTGTGTGTTTTTAGGTATATATAATTCATTTTTGTATTGTTTATTAAAGGCAGTAAAATGTGCTTTAAATAATAATAAATAAGTTAAAAGACCAAATTACCCTTCACTTAACATTTAAAATTAACTGGGTTAGGCTTAAAGGACACACCGTGCAACATTTTAAAACAAAAAGTACAAAACTCGTCAATTTTAAAGACAAAGGACACCGCCTGAAAAACGGTATATAGATAAAGGACAAAACTTGCAATTCACTCTTTATGTTATATCTATAGTTTCGTTATTAACTAGTTTCTTGACCCGCCGCGCGTTGCGGCGGCGTCAATAATTAAAGTAACTCGAACTTATACCGTCAAATATTTGACCCGATACGTTTTCGAAGAAAATTTACATGAAAGCATAGGCCAACTGAAAACGTAATGAAAATAAGCACAAAAATGTATTACATTTGACCGACTTGTATTTATAACGAAAAGTACTTAAAATAAGCAAGTAAGAAAATAGTGTTTTTTACGTTAAAGAATGGTACCACGCGTTGCGGCGGAGTCAAAACGTAAAGTTACTCAAATTTATACCGCCTGGTGAAAATGTGTTATATTTTACCCAACTCGTTTCTGAACAAAACGTAGACCAACAAAACACGTAAATAAAAATAAGCACGAAAACATATTATATTTGACTCACGCACATAAATTAAGCATTTGTAAAACTCGAGAGGGTCAAAATGACATTTTACAAAGTTTTTTAAAAGCTGAGGTAGTGTAAGTGGCAATGCTAAAAGTTGAAGAGATGAAAAACCCATGTGTTTAGATGGTATTGTTGTAATTTGGAAAAGAAAAATAATAATAAAATAATAGAGGTTGTGTCTTAGGTAGTATTACTAAGTCACCCTCTTTTATTATATCAATAATAGTTATTTAGCCATGCGTTGTGGCTGGAACGCGGTAAGAATTTAGTCGATATCATCTCGGTTTGTACAAAACTGGTACGGTGCAAGTATGGTACCACCAATCGCTAGCTATAACAACCGAAAGAAAAAACGTGTTTGGTTCGTTGATTTTTACATTGTTCAACTAAAATATAGCCACAAACCATAAGGTTTTGTTATAGATGATAGAATGAATAACACCGGGTAAGTAAGGTGCAAATTGTTCAAATTATGTATATGAAATATAGAATATAATGTGTAACTCATTTAGTAAATCCCTTAGAAATTAATCAAGTTGTTTGTCGAATCTCAATGTATTATACACCTAGTAGACGTATCAAAGCCGTGTGTTGCGACAGCCACAAACTCGATCGATTAAAGAAAAACCAATTTCTAAAAGGTAATTAAAAGTTAGTTTAGTTAAATTTAAGTTAATAAAATAAAAGAAAGTGTTCTAAAAATGAAAACGAAAACCTAAACATGAAAAAAAAGACAAAAAAGATAGATGATTAAAATTTATATTATGAAAAAGGTTAAAACTAATACTAAAGAAAAAGAAACAAAACAATGAAAAGGTTAAAACTAAAACTAAAGAAAAAGAAACAACACAAAAAAAAGTAAATGTATGGTTGTAAGTACGCTTATTAGCTTTTGATTGCATGTGAGACAGTGTAAAAAATATAGAAGAGACAAGTCGGGCTGACGAGTATCGAACCAAGGCAGTGGCAATATAATTGGTAGGCAATATCCAATCCATCAGCACTATACTTTGTTTTCAATTTGGTTGCCAAGATATTATATATAGAAATATGGGTCGATGGCTTTTGATGTGACAGCCACCGACCTTTAACTTTAATATTATATAAATCTATGTAAAGATTAATGGGATGTCTAAGGGTACTCGTGTCACCCTTGGGTACCCCATTCGGTTTTGTCTAGGTAGTTTGGCAATACAAGCGCCATTCACTTGGGTAACCCATTCGGCTTCTGCTACCCGATTATGATGGTGGAGAATTGACCAATTGACCAGCCCAGTTCAAGTGGCCCAACAAAGTGAATGGAAATGCAGAATATAAACAAGACGAACGAAGAACAATGGAGAATGAAGATTGTTTAAGCAAATTGGTTATTTTTCTCTCATCTCAAATTCTATTCTGATTCCCATCTCCTTCCGAATTGTTCTTATTTCTCTATTTTCCTCTATCCATTGTAATCCATACATAATCAAGCCGTTTAGTGCCTAAATTGATTAGTAATTGGTTGTGATTAGATCTGTTCACAACATGGGTGCTTTCATTGATCCTTAGCATCGATGGCTTTGGAAGATCTCGAACCACAATTACTTCGTTTCACTGGCTCTGATCCTAACTCGTGGATCTCTCAATCCGAGCTATACTTTCGATTTTACTCAATCTATGGTGATGAACGATTCTCATAGTTATTGAAGTATTTGAGAATGAACCATTCTACTGGTTCCATTCCTGGTTTCGAAGCGATGACCTCACATGGAACGATTTCACCACTGCAATGATTCATCGATTCCGTTCTCCATCCTTAAAACCTACTGTTGATACCATTGTCGATTTTTCCCCACCATAATCTGCCCTACATGTGTTTGATGAAATGCCTGATCATGTTAAACATGACATTTTCAGTGTAGATCGTGAAACCATGAATGATAAGGTGTTAAAAGTTCATCACGACTCAATGGTTGATGTTCTCGAATCATTCGACGTAAGTGATGCTCAACTAGCTCTATCAGATTCTACTTTTGTGCTTCAAGATGTTAAATCTAGTCCACATTGTTCTATTAGATCATTGAATTCACCACAACCAAATCACACTCTCAACAACACATCTACTTGGTATTGTTTTAAAATCCAAACGATGAGATCGGAACAATTTAGTAGTGCTTTGCTTGTTGTTCACAATTTTGAATGGAAACCGGGTTGGTATTGTGGTGGAACTAATACACAACGACTAGAATTCATGATGCGGTAATTGATGGTCCTTTTTCGCTTTTCTGTTCTAAAGTGCAAGGAATCGGTTTCGGTTTTGATCCTCGTCCGTATTTTCTTGACACGCCTTCTTCTTAACAGATTATTATATTGCTTGACCATATTGGTATGGCTTTGTTTGAATCTATCGCTTCTGTTTTGGATCATCATTGTCATTCTACTCCTAAGTTGCTTGTTTTGAATAATGCTCCAAAACCACCCGACCCTTATACCAATCTTACTTCACCTACTGTCAAGTCTGAGATCGTATTGAACAGGTCCACTTTGGGTGTTGTTAATAGCCCAATCTCGGTTGGAACACTTCTTGTTTATGCTGATGTGATTGAGCTTTCTTTGCTCCACAATGTGAACAAATTGTTCTTCAATACAGATTCATATCTAGATCAGATTACACTTAATTTTGGCTCTCTTATTTTAGTTGCACTAGCTATTAGTCCGCAGCGTACTCCTCGATTTGGTGTTGGTGATCTATCGGAACCTAGACCGATTCTGCTTATAAAGTCTTCCTTCCAAAGGAACGTTAAGGGTGATCAGCATACGACAGTGTTTCAATTCCAAATATGGGATACACGCCTTAGTTGGAAAGGTGGAACACTAAACAGAATGAAACCGAATGCTGCATCTATTGGCTTAGTCCTTTGTATTCCGAAAGCAACTATACCATTACTATTTAAAGATTGTGCACAATGTATTCAATTCGGGCTAACTCTTCTTGATACAGGTCAAGCCCGAGAGACCAACATTAAATCTCAGAAATCGGTGCCTCATGGTTTCTCACATGTTTTTAACCAACCAGCTCAACATTTTTGTGTGATATATGGCCCATCACATACTACAACAGGTTCTCACTTCAATTATTCTTTGTGCCATTTCATGAATACACCAACTCGTATCTATGTTTCTGCTGGCATGACAACTGCTTTTAGGCTTGTTACTGGTGTTATATTGCTTGCTGCTTTTAGGATTTTTGCTTTTTGTCATGACACGGCTTTGTGTAAGGGACTGATGGGAATCAAGGTTTGGAATGGAAATACATATTGGAGTAGAGGTCTGATGATTAGTTCTGTGCATCCGGTAAACCTAAAATGGAGATATCTGAGGAAAAGCGCTACAGAAATGAAAGGTCACCCGCATAACGGAAGTTGGGGTTTGCTTGCCACTAGTATAGGCGTGGTCAATATCTCTTCTGCTCATGACTTGATCATTGATTTATACTTCAGTAAGACTTATGAAATGGGGGTTGAGTATAATATAGTTAACAGTAGCGTTGTTCCCTTTTTCTTTACTGGTGACGCAATGGAAGGATGTTTGATCAATTATTATGTTATTTGGCTCAAAATTTACAAACATCAGATTCAAATGAAACAACGTCAAACAAGAATTGGAATCTATGAGGAAATCCAGTTGGGTTGTACCTTTGGAATTAAGTCCGACATGTGGGTGTTTAAAGGGAGCTTGGTGAAGCTAATTAATGCTATTCAAATGCAGAATCATATAGGTCATAAGAGATGTAGAATTAAAGGCTCGGATGATACTCAACCAACTCTCAATGCCAAAGTGTTGCAATGGATCCAGTGTTTGATTGCCAAATTGGACAAAGTTTTTAAAAATCAAAGTCCATTGAGACAATGTCAAAACTGTCATACTCAACAGAGGATTGATTATGAAATGAATATGAGTAAAAGTCAACATTAGTATTGGGTGCTTCCATACCCAAATCTGATATGGCAGCTTATGGTTCAGTATTTCACTAATTATATTCTAATGGCCAAGTATTTCCAATGTGGTTCCATTACAGAAGTTATCAAAGTATTTCATTTAAGGGGAATTGGCCTGTAATAATCCCACCTAGACCTTATTGGCCATTAATAATCTCACCTCAGAATATTCCCCCCACCAGTCCCACCTTTCACCTATTTTTCCTACAATGGTCCCCCGTTAAAAAAACTTAACGGAGTTAAGCTTTTTTCCAAATTACAAACAGATTTTTTAGGGCTTTTGATCAGAACGATGATACGAGTCCATTGATGTAAAACTTACTTTGAAATGGTGCTCCAAGTGACTTGATTTTGGTTAATTGGAAATTTAAACACCCGAATTGAAGCGCCGTTTTCATCGTTTGGAGCACCGTTTCGAGGCAAGTTTTACCAAAATGGACTCGTATCGTCGTTCTAATCAAAAGCCCTAAAAATTTGTTTGTAATTTGGAAAAAAGCTTAACTCCGTTAAGTTTTTTTAACGGGGGACCATTGTAGGAAAAATATGTGAAAGGTGGGACTGGTGGTGGGAATATTCTGAGGTGAGATTATTAATGGCCAATAAAGTCTAGGTGGGATTATTATAGGCCAATTTCCCTTCATTTAATGCTTCTTCATGACTTTCTTGCTTGGAATAATAGGCTAATGGGCATAGAAATGCATGCACATGATACTACTGCTCCACTTGATGCATATGGAGTATTAAAGTGGGGTCCTTTCAAAGATTTCCAAAAGGCCATTCAGCTTTTTGCAGCAGCCTTGGTGGCATATGATCCACCAACTACTTCTCTTGGTCACATTTTAGACGTTCGTGTTTACACGCCATCATTGACTTGTGCTTCTGTTCATGAAACCGACATAACATACTTTGCAGTGCGTTATGGACATAAGCCATTAGAATTGGTTTGTTACCTCCTTGCCTACTATGTCACTGCCATTTTGGAATTCCAACAGCTGGAACGAGCTCCCTCTACTCACAAACAAGATAACATTGTTTCATCCCGAGTGCCTAAAAGAAATTAGCTACTAAACGCAACCAAATTTCTACCTTTCACCTTGAGGACAAGGTGAATTTTAAAGGGGGCAGTAATGTTATGAACCTAAGCCTATACAGGGCCCAACTGACCAGCCCAGTTCAAGTGGCCCAACAAAGTGAATGGAAATGCAGAATATAAACAAACGAACGAAGAACAATGGGGAATGAAGATTGTTTAAGCAAATTGGTTATTTTTCTCTCATCTCAAATTCTATTCTGATTCCCATCTCCTTCTGAATTGTTCTTATTTCTCTATTTTCCTCTATCCATTGTAATCCATACATAATCAAGCCGTTTAGTGCCTAAATTGATTAGTAATTGGTTGTGATTAGATCTGTTTACAACAGTATATTGGTAAATTGGTGATCTCTACCAGATTATAAATGGTCGCAGATATTAAATTGGAGAAAATATAGTGAAAAAGCTTTCGACTGAAGAATCAATAAGTGGATAGGGTCACATTCATCTGAACAATATCAATCTGTTGTGTTTATTTGATGATACTCTCTTCCTTAACATATTGTCTTATAAAACCTAGAAGTTCTACATGCAATAAAAGCATCAAGTGATGTTTCAATTCAAGCGTCTTTTTATTTAATTCACACATTTCGTCGAACATTTAGGTTACATGAGACGAAATGATCATCAAGAAACAAAGACCTGATCGAAATAAAATGGTTAATGTATTCTGTTTCAAACAGCTGCAAGAAACTAGTGAGGTCAAACCAGTGTGAAACAATAAAAACATAACAGGACTGTGTATGTTCATAAATCAACCCTCAAGGCTTCAAGGTGAATTTCCCAGGTTCATCATAAAATTGTTGTACCTGATCAGTCTTGATTATTTTAAACCCTCGGATCCTCACTTCTTCAGGCAATTCTGTAGAATCTTTATCGATGCTTTCAACAGACCAGCCTTTGTTACACACAGAACCTCCCACTTTCACCTGCAGATGGAGTATATATATATAATAAAAATTCTAATACAAATTGCTAAACCACAAAAATATTGTTTGTTTATTTAATTTAGAGTTAAATGCCATTTTAGTCCTTGTGGTTTGGTCCATTTTGCCAGTTTAGTCCAAAGGTTTCATTTTTAACCTGTGGGTCCAAAAAGGTTTCACATTTGCCATTTTACTCCACTGGGCTAACTCCATCCATTTTTTCTGTTAACGAGAAGACCAATTCGGTCATTTTATATGGCTGAATTGCGCTTTTAGTTAACAGAATTACATACAAAATTACCGAATTGGCCTTCTCGTTAACAGAAAAAATGGATGAAGTTAACCCAGTGGACTAAAATGGCAACTGTGAAACATTTTTGGACCCACAGGTTAAAAATGAAACCTTTGGACTAAACTGGCAAAATGGCCCAAACCACAAGGACTAAAATAGCATTTAACTCTTTAATTTATATACTTAACGCACCTCTGCGTCATCAACTGAATCAACGATAAGAGCTCCATCCAGTTCGAGATCCTCAATATATATGTCACGACCCTTGATTACCAATGTAGATTTTTGAGAAACCGAGTTGTTTCCACTCACTTTGCTTTTAACATCACTAAAAGTAACTGCCCATTTTGGTTTCCACACAATACGGGACCACACTTCTACCTCTTGACCGTTGAAAACTTGTGTAACTGGATCATCTACCGTAACACCTGCCTGGAGACGAACTGGAAATAAGCAGGGGACAAAAATGTAATTTAGTAACGGTTGAAGATCTGCTAACCTCTTTAAGAATCATGCTGTTTGCTCGATAAATTGCCATTTCTCCAGAAGTGGCACTATGATATGGATTTCCTTTAGGTACTTTTGCAGCATCCTCGGGGTTGTTTTTTACCGGTGCGTAAGCAAGCCATGTGTCTGTCACCTGGTAACGTAAAATAATAATAATAATGAAAACACGGTATATAGTTGAATAAAATGTAACTTAAAAGTTAAAGCTAGTATACAAGGCCGAGATGATGTTTTAGTGTTTTACTTACTGTGAATCCAACCCTAGCTGACGGAGACAAAGTTTTAGGATAATCCTGCATCATACATTCTAATCTAGTCGAGGATTTGAATTCGGTTTTTGTCGAGTCCTTGTATCTACAATGCAAAATACAGATTAGTTGATGAGAAAAAAAAAAGGAAGAAAAAGCAATTTATAATACCTTAAAAAACAAAAGTAACCCTCTAACTTCGTAAATGTAACTTTGACCCCCTCAGATTTTTGTTTACGCTTTTACGTAATTTTTGTTTGGAAACGAGTCTGGTCAATTATATAATGTCTTATTTTTATGTATCTTTTGACATATATTTTCTTTGGAAACAAATTGGGTCAAACATAATGCGTTTTCATTCGACGGTATAGATTTGAGTTACCATACGTTTCGACGTAAATTTAGTTCGGAAACGAGTCGGGTCGATTGTAGTCTACACTTACAACACCAACGCATGCGTTTATTTTACATACGTTTTAAGTTGGCCTACGTTTCGACGTAAATTTTGTTTGGAAACAGATCGGGTCAAATATAATACATTTTTCATTCAATGGTATGAATTCGGATTGCTCCACGTTTTAATGTAAATTTAGTTCGGGAACGAGTCGGGTTGATAGTCTATAACTTATCACGTCGCATACGACGCCGCCGCAACGCGCGGTGGGTAAAAAACTAGTTACTGAAAAGTAAAAAAGAAAGAGCATTATTGAAGAGAGAATAGAATTACTTGGGGTTAACAAACTCCTTAATAGCACCACCAGTTTTTGAGAGCTCATCAATGTAAGGGCCAAGTTCAAGAATCAACTACAAAGGACCATGATCAATGAAAAAAGACTTTCAATACATATCCCAAATCAATATTTATAAACAATGTAAAAAAAGTTGCAATTTTAAAACCTTCGGAATATAAAAGTAGGCAAAAGATCAAATACAAATAATCTTAACATACTAAACATACAAATTGAAGGAAAACCCAAAAAGACAAGGTGGCATTTTTGTAATTACCACCAACTATCAAAGTTACAACCAAAAATACCTAAAAAAACACAATTTTTTTTTTAACATTTTTTATTAAAAAATCGCTACATTTCGTTAGCAAAAAAAAAAATTTTTTTTTTTGGCTGCTACTAAAAGTAGCGATTTTTTAATAAAAAATGTTAAAAAAATAAAATAAAATAATTTGTGTGTTTTTTTTATTTTTTTAGGTTTTTTGGGGGGTTTAGTTTTTAGCATTTTAGCTTGGGGGGGGGGGGGGGGTTAGGTTTTTTTTAGGTTTTTGGGGGGTTGGGGGGGGGGGGGTTTAGGTTTTTTTGGGGGTGGGGGGAGTGGTTAGGTTTTTTTAGGTATATTTGTAGAGTAACTTTGATAGTTATTGATAATTACAAAAATGCCACCTTGTCTTTTTGAGTTTTCCTTCAATTTGTATGTTTAGTATGTTAAGATTATTTGTACAAGAACTTTACCCTATAAAAGTAAGCATTTTTTGGATATCATACTTGGTTTATGTTTCCTGGGTATGGAGAATATCCAGTTTCACAATTGACATCGCCGTCAGGATGACCCGTTGCTCTAAGAAGTGGATCAAGTTGATTGTATTCTACATTAATCACCATTTCCCTACCTGATACCATATAAATTTAATATTAATAATAATTAAGCAATGAGCAATAAAAATGTATAGTGATCAATAAGGTGTACCGTCTGTATGAGTAAGCTTAGTAATGCCTCCGATAGCTTCTTTGGCCTTTCTAGGAACAGCAAGAGAATTAACATGGTATTCTTTAGTGGCACTAACTCCTAGTGCTGCGGGAATGGCCTAAAACAATGTAAATAAATAGATTCATATTTAGATTCTTGACTGTGTGACGAATGAATTATGCTACTAATTTGGAGAACCTTGAAAAGAAGTCCATTTGTATCTTGAAAAAACACCACCCATCTCAAACCAGTATCTTTCCTGCAAAGATTACGAAAAACAAAAAAATAATAATAAGATTATAGTATACTTTATTAGGACAGAAAACCAAGAAACAAGAGGCTTTACATACCATTCTTTCAGAAGGCCACTTGAATAAAGAAGAGCATGAACATCACCATGGCCATGAGGTTTAGTCTAAATAAAAAAATAACATATCTAATTATTGGAAAATGAAAAAACAAATCAATATTCAAATAAGTAAATGATTTTATACACTAAAATGTCACCTGTATTCGGTATTTATTGTTTGGGTCTAAAGCAAGCCTTGCATCATTATCAGCCAAGCAAGCCACTTTTTCCTAAAGCATGATCAAGGTGGGTTGTCAAGACCATTTTAAACTTTTAACGAGCATCAATTTTGAAACAAAATTACCTGTTTCAAAAGTTTTACTTGCGTAGGCTTCATTCCAAAATAACTGTGTGCTTCTAGAAGTTGTAATGTACGCTCATGTGTATCATCGGATGTCATTAGCACTAAAGGTGCATCTTTTCTACATTCACCTAATATTTAAAATACATCAACACTACGACATCAGCTCACACAAAGAATATCAAATACACATGCTCTTATGATATGCGCGGTTTTAAAACCTGGAGCCTGCTTGAAGCTAGCTTCCGATAACGATAATATGGACTCAATGTAGTGCTGTAAGAAACAAGTTCCAGTAGTTGTTTCCATGGGAAGGGCAACCTTTATTCCATTGTATCCGAGCCGTTCCCCAAGCCCACCCGCAACAAGAACAAACGCAGCATTCTGCGCCTGCTTCACGCCCATCTCTTCATATTGTATAAAGTTATCATCACCAAAAGTTAATATTTCCCCTGATGGCACCTGCATAAACATGACTCATAACCTAATGAACTTCTGATCTCTAGAAACCAAAACTAAATTACGGTCATTGAAGGCCGAAAACATGGAGCGTGTTAACTTACGGAAGGTGTGAATCCATCAAATGGATTCTTTCCGGCCTTTGAATCTGCTAACAGTTCTTTAGCAGTCTTGATGTATGATGACAAACCTCCAGGATAACTTGAGTTAAGAACTGATACCTAAAATAACCAACCATATGACATTCTGGGATACTAGTGAAGTGCTATATATATAAAAAACGATACGCTTAAGGCATTATGTATTATTAATCAACTCGATACGAGGATAATTACAAACTAAGAGTAATAAAAGTAAGATGACAACAAATAAATGATGCCATATCTCCTAAGTCCTAACTATGTGAAAACAAACCCTAACTTAAAAATTATGAGCCCTAACATGCAATTAACAATGACCTGATCAAGCAAAGCTTTTTTATCATCATCATCGAGACCTGGATCAGGCCAATGCTCAAACAGATGACCCTGCCCTAATTCCAGCAACATCTTTCCAAGCTCTATCTGCACATACCAAAAAAATATACTGAAATCAACCTCATCTAAAATCATTGCTTTACAGAAACACACATACGTGTACATATACACAATAATTAATACCTGTTGAGGAGATAAAATTGAGAGGTTTTTCTGTAAATTAGGGGATGAAGAAGTGGAGAGTTCATTGAGTTGAATGTTGGCGAGTTTCTCGATGGCGGAATTGACTGCTGCAGAAGCCATGGATCTCGATTAGGGTTCAGTAACAGTGATTGGTCAAACAGAGGATTGATGAATGAAGAAGAAGAAGTAGAGTAGTACACGAAATATTTTAGCCTGTTTGTGGACCCTGGTGTGGGTTATTATATATATCTATCGGGTCGAGGCGCCTCTAGATCAGAACAAGACTTTTAGCTTGTTTGAGATTAGACTTGTAAACGAACTAAATGTTTGGTGAATAGCTCGGTAACTTTTCGACGAGAAATTCGTTTGTATTTGTTTGTTTTATTAAATAAAGGAAGATGAACAAGAAATTTCGTTTGTTTAGTAAAATGAACAAATATGAACAGAGGTCGCGTTCGTTCATTTATGTTCGTGAACGTTCGATAATGTGTTTGTTTATGTTTGATAGTTTATTAGTGTTTTTAGTTTTTAAATTTTATTTAAAACTTCAAAATTCCGGCAAATAAATATTTAATAAGTGTTAGTGTATAATATATTTTGTTCATGAACACTTGTTTGTGACCATTTGTGTTGATGAACATTTGTTTGTGCTCATTTGTGTTCATCAACGTTCAGTTTTGTTCGTTGCCTTAAATTAACAAACGAATACGAACAAGTCCATTTCCTTAACAAACGAATATGAATATAAAATCTCGTTCATTAAGTGTACATTAACAGTTCGTGGATACATATATTTCTTAACAAACGAACATGAACAAGGTCTTGTTCATGTTCATTTGGTTTGTTTTCAGCCCTATTTGTGATTTTATTATGTTTGGAACTCTTATGTTTATCAAAATTTTGATTTTTACCAGGCTTTTAGTCTGATGATATCAGGTCATCATTATCATCATACGCAGTAAATCTCACCAATAGCAAAGCTAAGGTAAGGTCTGAGGGGGGTAAGATGTAGACAACCTTACCTTTACCCCGTAGGAATAGAGAGGTTGCTTCCAGTGAGACCCCGGCTCGATAGTTGTTTTGCATCAAGCCTTGGACATAAGGCATATAACACTCAACAAACGGGACAAAGGCCCATTACTGCATGTACCCTTTTGTCTTTCGGCTATCAACGACACCACATGATGCATGATATCAGGTGTTTATCTTTATTAAAGTGATGGGGTCGACAAATACAATATGTGAATTTTAGAAGTAGATTTTAGAAGACGGTGTGTGTTTGTGGTACGGAAAAAAATAATTGATTTTGACATATATCTGATAATGACAGTATAACACGTTTGCTCTTTATCACTAAACTACGTTAAATGATCTTTGGATTCGTATAAAATAACGATCTTAATGTTTCACTAAAAGAGTTTGAAAAAGAAAAACATAAAACGTCCTTCCTCTTGTATCTTCGTCTTCATTAGAAAAAAAATCTGCTCGGACTTACCTCTCAATCGCCTTTTAAGGAATAGTTTCTTTGAAGGGTCATGTGTCTTGCATTCAGGCAGGATCTCCACGATATTAATTCAAGCCCTAGAAAAGCTTCTTCTAAGTTTAGTTTATGATCAGATCGCCACTCTCAATTTTATCCTTCCCGAAAGTAGCAATCGGGTCTTAGAATATCTACATCCATGCGAGTATTTCATCTTTAGATTCAGTTTTGCTCTCCATTCACTACACGACATACCAATCTAGATTGCAAAACTTTCCTCTAAAAACATAAACGTTTGATGGAAATTTTGTTTTGTGAAGAAACAATTACATAAATAAAAATGTTATTTACACGGTTGGTTCTTAATATAGTTTCTTAAATTATATGATTATCAAACCAATATGTTTTATCATGCTCATGTCGCATGACAATAACGCATGAAGGTCAACGGCACATATAAGTATGCTTTGTTTTTAGTTACTCGTTGAAGATCTATTATGCATATTTTTATGATTTTAAAGATGATGTCAATATGCGTACATGTTTATCATATAGTGTGTCAACATTTGTATGTCACACAATGTATTTATACAAATATTATAGTGCGTCCATACATATATGTAAGATAATAGTGTATTAAGCCAAATAACATTTGCGCCAAACATACAATGTGTTAGTATTTATTGTACAACAGAGGTTGCTTGAGCGGATTCTTGTTTTTATTCTTTCGTTTGTATGTTGTTTTTATGTCATTTCTAAAGTTTTGCGTGTCTTTAAATCATCATCAAAACATTCTATTGTTGGGATTTTATGTCTACCCTTTAACGTAAATGGGGTGATTGCATAAAAAACAACGATTATTGTGTTTTGGTAATTATTGTGTGCGTTTAAAGGGACTTGCATTTCATTTACCTTTGAATAAAGTAATCGGAAGCATATGCCCCATCGTTCAAGTTTATTGATTGTTCATTAGGCTAAAAGGTATGGGGTCATCCCCATGAGGATCGCCGCCACGTAGGCCGCCACATCACCATCCATCCTCCTCCATGGGATGGCCCTCCTAGCAAAATGAAGGGGGTGGAGGATGGGGCCCCACGTCATTTAATTTTTATTGTTTAACTTTTTTATTTGTCTAACTTTATAAAAATAATTCAAAATTTAAATAAAAATAAGACATAAAAGAAGATAATAAAATCCATTACATGACATAAAAAAAATTACATAACCTAAAAAAATTACACTACCTAAAATTTATAGAAAAGACTAGATTTGAAAAAAAAAACATACAAACATAAATACTACTCGTTATCGTCTTCGTCACCGTCCCCGCCGTTTACGTTGTTCCATATATGTTCTACCAAATCGGATTGAAGGTTTGTATGCGTGAAATCGTTGGTTAGCGAGAACGAGTTTAAATCATGTTGCGCCGGATCTACCGGGACAGTATTCCCGATAGATGCATTCTCATTATACTCACAAATCGTCCGACCTTCGTCTTCAATAATCATGTTATGGAGCAAAATATAACCGTACATACAAAGGCGCAACCTCTTCGCTGTGAATGCACGTGCCGGTTGTTCAATGATTTGCCATTTTCTTTGTAGAACACCAAAACAACGTTCGATGTCTTTTCTTGCCGCTTGGCGAATTTTTTTTCTTTTTTCGTCCTCCGTGTATGGAATAGTCTTGACAATTTTAGAGTAAAACGGATATATTCCGTCAGCAATATAATAACCGCGCCTAAATCCAACCCCACAAACTGAAAAACTAGTGTCCGGACCGGTTCCATTTACGACGTCGCTGAAGATCGTTGATTGGTATAGCACGTTAAGGTCGTTAAGTGAACCGGGGAGACCAAAGAAAGCATGCCAGATCCACAAATCTTGTGATGCCACGGCCTCAAGTATTAACGTTGGATGGCCGTGATCGCCTCACCACGCATTCGGGCAGTTATGCCACGCCCAATGCATACAATCAATGCTACCGAGCATTCCCGGAAACCCATGCCGTGCTTCATGAGCTTGGTACAACTGTTTAACATCATACGCGTTTGGTTTCCGCAAATATTTTTTGCTATACAGTTTCACCACATTTTCGCAAAACCGATACATACATTCCCGGGTAGTTCTTTCCGACATCTGTAAGTACTCATCCAAAGCGTCGGCCGCTGTCCCGTACGCCAGTTGGCGAACGGCCGCAGTACACTTTTGTAACGTGGTGAACCCTTGTACGCCACGAGCATCGTATCGTTGCGTGAAAAACGGGTCTTGCCCCGCCAAATCATCAGCAATCCGTGTGAATAACCGACGACTCATTCGGAACCTGCGTCTGAAAGTCTCGGCATTGTAAAGGGATGCATCCGAAAAATAATCGTTCACCAATTTCTCGTGCGCTCCTGTCGTAAAAAATTATAAATATGAGGAAAGAAGGAATAAGGATAAAAAAAATTATTAATGATAAACCTTGGCAGTCTCTGTTAATCCATTGTTGTCTGGTTTGTATTTCAGACGAGACCTCTTCCTCTTCCTCCTCCATAATAATCTTCGCCGCCCTTAGCACAACGTTTGCGTAAAACATCTCCCCTTCCTCCGAAGACGAGGACCACCAAGAATTAGATTGCATTGTGGGTGAAAAGATATTTTTTTATAAAAGATTGGTATAAAAATGAGAATGTTTTGGGTTGAAAGTGGAAAGAAAATGGTGAAAAGAGGGGTATTTTTATAGAAAGAGGGGTTTTTATCCTTGGCGGGAAAGATTAGGTCTAATCTTGCCTTGATTGAAAGTTGTCAATGCGATAAAATTCATCACCACAGAACCAAAGTAAACCGATCACCTGCCGTTTTCACAACGATACTCCCCGTGACATCGGTTGACCTGAACCACCATTCACTGCCATGAACCCACCATGGGCAACGAATTTGAGCCCCAAAATCATGCCCGAAATACACGATGTTGATGTCTCGTTTGACAACCCAACAACGTTGTCTTTCGAGTGTGTTTGATCGTCATCGGCACCGAAATCAAACATTTGTGATTTTCGCTACAAATTCGATCACACTACAACTTTGGATTCAAAAACCAACTGAAACACGACTACGTAAGACATGAATTAATCCCTAATTATTGCTGCTCCTTTTTTCCCATTTAAGCACCTAATTTTAATTCACCATCATACAGCACCTGCTATTGGATCGTTTCAACCACTGAAAAAAAATACTCCACCTGTGTTTTAGTAGCAAAATCGCAATCCACTAAAACAGTTTATGAGCAACAGGGTTGTCTCCGAGAATCCTCAAAAAACGTTGGACCTTGAGCAGTAAAAAAAATAGGCTCCTAAAATATAAAGTTAAACACATTTGAATTAGTACATATTCGTATACTAAAAAACATAAGAATAAATGAAAGGATGGTTCGCTTCATTAATTTTTTGTATAATAAAAGGAAAAAACCATTTTAAATATTGTTTTGTTAAATTTATTTTAAATAATAAACAAAAAAAAATGAAATTATAAAAGTTTTCAGTTTTTAAACTAAAATTGAAAACTTAAAATTGAAACTAGAAACAAAACAATAAAAAGGGGAAATGAATTGAAGAAAAACAAAAAGGAAAATATGAGAGTTAAACATGGTAAGTAAGAAATTTATTTCTTACTTACTATACTCTCGGATCTCCGCCGATGATAGCCCGTTGATTTCATTTAAGACGTAAAAATAGAATACTTTTCATTTGATTTCTTCAACTATTGATAAGAATTCAGAAGTCAAGTTTCATTTAAAGTACTTAATCATTTTGACTGACTGTTTTTACGTAAAACGGCCTAAGAAAGCTTTAAACGGAATCGAACTTGAGAACACGTTCCTCTAAACTCTTTGAATGGGGAATAAAAATCACGAGACCAACATCTTTTTGGTTTAGTAACTTGAAACAAAACATATGTTATATATACACACACTTAATATAAAAAAAAAGCTTTATTTCTATGCTGATTATCACCAAACCATTATGGACGTTGATTGGAATTTGTATCCAACTCATAATTCACCGAATTATTTCAATGGTTTCAGGTCCACCCGAACTATTTTCACCGACTTATTATATCCATTTAGTTACCCTTAGGGTATCCGGGGCACCCTTCGGTGACCTCTTAGGTGACTCAACTCACCTATTAGGTGTGTGCTGCCAACAATTAGGTGAGTTAGAGAGAGAGGGTGAAATAGGTGGGGAGTTGCCGAAGAGAGGGGAGGAGAGAGGGAGAGCTTGACCAATCAATGCTTTTCTTTTCTTTTTTTTTTTTTTTAAAAAAAAAAAAAAAAAAACCAATTCACCTAAGAGGGGAGTGCCGCCATCAAAAAGGGGTATTAGGGGAGTGTTAGAGGTGAGTTGACGTGACATTTTATGGTTGGTTATGTGTAAGAGAGGGGACTCACCTAAGAGGTGAGCACCCCTTACACCCTTAGATTGTCAACCCTTTTTTTCTATTTCATTTTCTTTTACTAGCCCGTGCTCTGCCTTCTTGGAAAAAAGGACTCTAAAAATTGTTAAGACACTAAACTTTCACATAAATTGTTGGAAAATTAGACCTTTGTTGCAGGGCCGGTCCTGAGAATTCATATATCTTGTTCGAACTCGAAAAACGTGTCCTTAAATCTTAACTAAATAAAAAATTTAAACTAGTTTTTCATACAACTTTGAACCGTTGACAAAAATATAGCATTCGATAAACAATGCAATTAACAAAATACAAAATATAGTATTCGAATGAATGACATACCATAAAAACTAATAAGCTAATAGCTAACCAATGATTCGTGAAGCTCTCCTTGCATTCTTGATAGCAAATTGGTGAATCAACTCTTCACAATTTATATCATCTAAGACTTCGTTCTCGATAGCAATCATCGCCAACCCACTAAGTCTTTCTTGGGACATTGAAGGTCGTAGGTAAGATTTCAATAACTTCAACTTCGAAAAACTTCTTTCTGCAGATGCCACGGTGACTGGAATAGTCAACAATATTCTATATGCAATGCATGCTTCTGGGGAATAACCGTCTTCTTTCATATACTCCAAAACATCTACAGGACTGCTAAATTTATTGGTTAGTGAGTCACGAAATAAATTAAGCTCTGTATAAAGTGCCTCGCCATCAATATCCGATTTTTCTTTAAACTTGAGAGCATTTTCAAGACGATGACAAGACAACTTAAGATCTTCATCTTTCATAATCCTCAACGTACGTGGAAACAAAAAACCAAATAAACCCTCGTACCATTTAAATTGTTCAAATCTTTTCTCTAAAGAAGCAATAGCTTGATCCACAATATATAAGAAAAAGTTTACTCTGAAATTCTCTTCTATTGTAAATGCAACTTCTTCGCTACTAGAAGTCTCATCTTTTCTTTTTTTCCTTTTAATCTTACGTTTTTCTTTAAATATGGGATCAATTTCCATTTCACTAGCAATCTCCGTAGCTTCTTCAATCGCTTTAGGAAAACCTGTTTCTTTATAATGCTTAAATTACTCAATCAAATTGTTTATTTCTTAAATAGTAATTTCAAGATGCATATCCTTTGCTTGTAATTTTTTGCTCACAATATTCACCCGATTTAACACTTCATACCAAATGACAATTGATACCAAAAAATCAAATCCACTAAGTTGATTTTCTGCTAAAGCTAATGCTTCCTCTGCAATTGCAGCATCACTATCTATCTCTCCAACTTCAAGCAAAGTTTCCCGCACATCTTCAAGTTGCATTGCCTTAACACTCTCAAAACGACTTTCCCAACGAGTTTGAGACAATGACTTTAGACTCCAGTTTTTCACATTATCTTTCAAAATTTGCCAACGATTGATAAAATTTGCAAAAATAGTATAAATCCGTTGGACGTATCCAAAAAAATTCTTTTCTTTAACACAACTATAAGCCATATCACATAATGTAAGGTTAAGTGAATGGCTACCAGAAGGAGTGTAAAATGCTCTTGGATTTTCTTTTAAAAATCTCGTTTGGACTCCTTGATGTGACTCTTTCATATTTGCCCCATTGTCATATCCTTGGCCACGCATGTCATCAATTTCAAGACCAAGATTTTGTAACTCCGCATAAGTTACATCAAATAGTCCCTTCCCAGTGGTATCATTCGCATTCAAAAACCCCAAAAATGACTCCTCAACAATAACAGAATTAGATGAGAACTTTACATACCTCCCTATTATAGTCATCTGTTCTTTGTGACTAATTGGGGGGGTACAATCCAGACTTCTTTTTTTTAATTAGTTTTTAGAAAATATTTGGGTATTGGGCTCACTAACCTAATGAGCTAAATAGTTTAAACAATATGATTTTTTTTAAGTGGGCCTATGTTAATATTTTTTTGGTTATACCATATTAAAAAAAAATTTACATATATAATATCGAAATTTTTTTTAAAAATTACGTGCCCTACCAAATCACGGGCCCTGTTCGATTGTCCTCCCCGCCCTCCTTCAGGGCCGGCTCTGCTTTGTTGGAGCACACAAATACAAGATTGAATAAACTCTGATTCTTTTATTATTTGTCAATGAAAGCATACCATTTACAATAGCCTTATCCATCTATGTATACTATACTGAATCTAATCATAAACCAACTCAAACTCTATTTAAATAAATAAATTAACCAACTAGATAAACAAATCTAATAAACCAACAGTTATCCTTAATTTAAATATAAAAAGAACCAAAAACTATCTATAACCCGTTAGTGGTCTAATGACAAAGCAAAACCTTTTAAAACACTTAAGTGTGGGGCCTTGTGTTCAAGTCTCACAATAAGCAAGAAATATGCCACGAAAAGAATCTATAACTCGTCTAATTCTTTATCTTCTTAGTTCAATACTAACGTCTTCATAAAAACACATACGTACATTGACTATATTTTTTATGGTTGATTGATAAATAGCCTAAGAATAAATGTGACAATATTTCATATATATAATCTTTCTTCACGTAGATAAATTTTTAAAAGGTAATTTTCTATCATGAACTTAATTAATACACTTTTACGTACAAGATGGGTGATTTTTAGCTTTAGAGTATCGAAACAAGAGATATGGGTACTATCTGTACTACTATATAATATATTTGAAAGGGACAAAACGTAATTCTCCCCTAAAATTAAGGCGTCTAGCTTAAGACGCCAGAGAGGATTATACGAACTAAATAAACACCGGAACTCTCTAAATTAAAGACACGCCTGCTTCATTTCATCATCCCCTTACCCCTCAAATCCCATACAATCCACCGCACACTACATAACCTTTCTGCAACGCAACACGTAAAAGTGAGGCTCTAGAATAATGGTTGAACCGAAACAACTCACTTGATTCATGATTTGAACTTTATTGGAACAAGCTTTATGTATTTTTAGTTGACTGAATGTGTGCTAACTTGTATTGGGTGATTTCAGGTGAACTTCCAAACAGAGAACACATACAAAGCATTACTTAGTAGGTGTTGTTAATAAACACCATTAAACATAATTGGTTATCAAGTTCCATTGTTTTACAAATGTTACTGTTTTAGCATTCGGACTTTGTACTTTGGTAGTAAACAACCATGAACTAGCTGCAAGATTTGTGTGGGTGCTTTGTAGTTAGGTTTTATGAATTTTTTTAAACTCTTTACTAATACCGATTCTTAATAGGACAAGGATGTAAGATCATATGGTCCTAAATTTACTTTGTATATTTTTACAAAATGATGACGTTTCGCATCATTATTTCAACTTTGCATCATATATCGAACTATATTCACGTGTTGAGGTCAACACCCTGCTGACCGGTAAGGTTTCTTGCTAGTGTCGTTTTCTTTTTGTTAATAATATCTGCCGTTCAAAAAAAAAATACAAATTATAAATCGATGGTTGTAAGTATTGTATTTACTTTTATACTTCATCCAAGTAGATTACATTTGATGTCTCTTCCTTCTTTTAACAAGTGTAAGGCATATTACGACTATATTTTCGGTTCTCTCTTTTGTTTGTTATAACAAGTGCATCAAAACCAACCGAATTCCCACACGCCACGACGGGCAAGTCTCATGCTAGCTAGTTATAAAATTAAGTATCAACTAAGTTCTATCATATAGTAAATAAAACAAATAATTAAAATAAAAATAAACATAGTTTTAAGGTTTAAGTTCATTATATTGACTATTAACAGGATACTAAAATGATTTTTTTATGTAATACTAATTAAGTTTTTAACAATGATTTGAGAAAGTTTATAAGTTTATTACTTTAAAATCTATGTCTCTATCTATATATCTATACTTATACAATATAACAAAAGAAATAATAGGGACACATTTCATCCATTGGAGGCATCTATTTTTTTAGTTTTTTTTACCTCTCTATTCTACTTAATTATGAATACTTATTTTTTTAATTGAAGATAATTATAATATCATCAACAAAATGAATTTAATATGAAACTAGTTATTTTTTTTAAGAAAACTTATATTCACTACTAGAAAATACACATTTATTGACGCACATTGTGCGTCATAAAACGGTTATTATGACACGCAAAACTGTGTCATGATTGAGGAGTAATAAAATTAACATGACATGCATTTGTGTGTCATGTTTTTATGACACTCATTTTATGACACCTTTTAATGACACACATTTATAACTCATTTTATGACGCTTTTTAATGACACACGTTCATGACAAACATTTATAACACATACATATGACATTCATTTATGCGTGCTATACTTTTAATTGTTTAAATTTTCTTATAGAATTACTAATTTGCCCTGGATACATATATAATAACAAAAACAATAAATATTTTTTATAAAACAAATACACACACACACACACACACATATATATATATATATACCAAAACAATCCATTACATAATCATTTGTCAAGTACAAATATTTTAACGTTAACAAAAAAAGAATTGTTTGTCAATACATCGTCAACACCTAAAATACGATTTGTCACTTAAAAATAGAGGTAACTGCATAAGTCGACCAATCTTCGCGAATGTCATCCATATCCACAACCGAGTATTCCTCTACTCCTTTCCCAACCTGAGACAACAATTAAATAAAATAAATCTTCAAAATTAGAATTTAATCCTAATATTTGAATTTAAGCATTTGTTTGGATATATAAGTACATATTTCTCTAATATACGGACTAAAATATGCCTATACTTACATTATCATTGTCAAGTATTTCAACTCCTTCGTAAGCTATTTCCGTCATTAACTTCATCACATAGTAACCGTATGCAGTACCTCCTGGCTGACGTGGACACTACACAATTAAAAATATCAAGAAATGTGAAACCATTGTGAGTTAAGTTTAAACTAAAGGATTTCAATATTTACAAGATCATTAATAAGGGATTAAGTGCTTACCCTAGCGTTAATCCAGATGATTTTAACCCTTATGTTGGCAATATTTAAAGTAAATGAGAATTGATAATGTTAAAATGCCTAAATTGCAATATTAAATAAATGAGAATATATAATGTTAAAAGGGATCCCATGTTAAAATGCCTAAATTTAAGTTTAACCCTTATGTTGGCAATATTTGATTTCTTTTTGCATTTCAAGCAAGTGTGTTTTTTCAACATAGAGGCTCTCTTTGAATGATTCCATAAGCCCGATAGGAATCATCTGGGTAAATACATATTAAATACATCTAATTTATGGCATTCCTCGTCTCGCGCGTCCTGAAGTTAATAGTAATATTCAAGACAGAAAAAGATGATTGATGTTACAAAATGCAAGATTAATGACACTGATGCGGGCCTAAGTGTGGAAGAGCGGGCTATTTTGTATTTGGAGGTCCAAGATCGTGTAACAAAAGGGGCTTCACTAAAATGGCTCTAACTTGGGCTACGGGGGTCCGTTTTGGGCGTGCGACCAGGCGAAACGAACGTGTGAACGAGCTCCATCTTGCTGCAAACCGCCTAGGGTCATCGTCCGGGCCAAAAAACGCTTATTTTTATTAGTTATTTGCATTTTTATGTTTTTTTGAACTATTTTGGGCATTTTGTTTTAGGCCGTGTGTTTGGCCCGTTATCTTTTTTAGGCCCATTTCGAATTTCGGTTTCTATTTATATGTCCCTCTAGTAATATGAATGATCAGACTTGAATTTTGACATAATTGATTTTTCACTTCATATTCCGTGCCTTTTGGGTGGAATCTTGGGGGTTGGGGGAGAACACATGGGTATTCTCTGAATCAACGTGTTTGATCTTCGTTTCCATATCACGCGCTACATCAGACACATTGCTTAATCTACTAATAAATCCGACACATACATGGAGAAAAAAATGAACAAAAATCACTTGTCATGTCCCATCATCTATTATATATAATAAACTAGGTTAGAACCCCGTGTATTACACGGGTTAAATAAAATAAGTATAGTTAATAATGAAGATTAAAATATGATAAAATGGTTTTTTTGATAAGATATTATTGATTTTTTTAATAAAAATTTTAAAATTGAATAATAATAAAATCCGAAACAGAGTAAAATAAGAGGGCAAATAAATCTTGGCTCACTAAATTATAACATATGACGCAAAACAATGATGATAACAACAATAATAATAAAAGTATTTTATGCAGTTTTATACATAATTTGTAGAAACAGTATTTTATGCAGCTCTGTAGATAATTTGTAAAAATACGTTTATTAGACGTCATGATAGCGCTAGGCTATAAGCCGGCTATCTTTTATGAATTTAGTTAGGAAATATATAAATAACATGTTTAAGTACCCGTGTGCTACACCTATCAATTAGAAAATATATAAATAATACTTAAACATAAAGAACACACTCAATTGATAAAGACAAAACTTTAAACACTTGGAGAGGGGGAGGTCTTGGGTTCAAGTCCTAAAGACGTCATGTGTAAAGAAATTTGCCGTTTAGAAAAAAAAAATACAAAACCAATGATATTTATATAAAATTTATACTATCAAATCCATGATATTTAATAACCATCCTAAAATTGATACATATTAGATGTGTATTTAGCATTATGAAACACATACAATGTATTAATAAATATTACCGTAGTGCAATAACCACATTTTTTTCTAGACCATATTTAATTTATTATAATAGAGATAAACTTTTGTGTGTGAGTGTAAAATTAATAATTAAATTTATATTAAATTCAATGCAATTGTATAATTATCTTTTAATTATTTTGTGGAAAAAGAATTACTTATTTAAAAAAATAAAATTTGTGGAAAAAGAATTACTTAATTTAAAAAAATAAAAGATTATGAGTAATTTAAGGATATTAACTAAATTAGAGAAAAAAGAGCGGGGAAAAAATTTCTGAGAATGCATAATAATATTTCGTAGGAGATTATCTATAATTAATTAGAAGATATTAAACTAAATGATAATTATTGAAAGATTTTAGATTTGATTAAATATTATTAATAATAAGAATTTTGTATTAATTTAGATTAAATATTATTATTTTTAGTATTATTAATAATTTTAATCAATTAAATGAGAGAATGACAAGTGTCCCAAAACAGGTTTCTTTTATTATATAGTATAGATGAAAGTTATTTGGGCCACGTGTCAGTAGATGAGGGCATCGTTTTTCCCCTTTTCCCGCCCAACAGTACCACTGCCTTCTTTTATTTATATCCTCCCTCAATTAATCATTTAGGGCTTCCCACTTTCTATCTCCCTCTGCTCTGCTCTATTCCGGTCGATGTTCAGATCCTCTTTCTCTCTGATGTTCATCCTTCTCCTTCACATTTTCATCTCCTCAACATCGTATGGCAGAGGTTACTTCTATTGGATACATCTGCGTTTGAAACCCTAAATCATGTACCGTCGATTGGTTGAAGAAGAGAATAATCATGTAAGATCTATTTTTTCATTCAGAAATTTTATTTCGTTTTATCTATTTTCCCATACTGAACACGATGAACCCTTTTGTACCCTCAGAAGAAGCAGATATCCTAAGGTTTCTTATCGTATTCGATGAACCCTTTTGTACAAGCTCCTCTTAATCGGTGACACTGGTATGGTCTAATAATCTTTTTATTATTGTACTAGTAGGGTGCCCGCGCGATGCGGCGGGATTAACACTTTGTAAAGATTCGTTTGTTAATAAAACACCTAGTAGGGTGCCCGCGCGATGCGGCGGGGTGACACTTTGTATTACGACATTCATTTTTGGTAGTTTTCTTATTCATGTAATATTTGTTGTAGTATTATTGTAGTGAAGATATGTCAAAAGTGTTACACATGTCTTGTGGGGAACCCACGCGTGACGCGAACACAACTCAAACCTTATCTAATATTGTTTGGTTAGCTATAGCATTGGAACGAAACTAAGGAAAACAAAAGAGAACTGTCTAATATAAATAAAAATAGTAACATTAATGTGTAAATAAAAATAGGATTAAGCTTATTCTTTCCCATTAACGTGTGATTAAGCTTCAACAAGAATGCCAAACGTTTCAGATTTTATGGTTTAAAGTTAGAAATAACATTTATTTAGCACTTTGCCACTTTTTACCAACGTAATTGCGTCGATCTGGGTACATTATTTGTGACAGATTTAATTGGCATTAGGTTATATTGACAACTTAGGTTATATTTACGTCACGTGGATTTACAGTTGAGGCATAAGCCTCGAGGTGCGCTTAAAAAACGAGTCTGCAGCGGCGCCTCGGGGGTTATATTGTATGGCGCCTCATAGGGTTGATGAATCTGAAGATGAAAGTAGTTAATATTTTATTTTCTATAAGATATATAATTATTACATTTATCTTTTAGTTCCACCCCAGTCTTATGCCTCGGTTCACCTCGAGGCGTACGTCTCAAGGCACGATTCTGTACTTTTAAACCTTGTGTATATCTTTTTCTAATCATCTATTGAAAATGTTTTCCAAATTTAGTAGTATTTTAAAAGTAGAAAATTATTCTACAAAGCTAGAGATAGAAAAATGAAGGATTTTTCTGCAGTTAAGAACGCTCAAAACTTACCATCGGGTTGAGACTCAGTCATTTGATATGCATCACAAGTGAAACTCCTTCAATGAATTCAGCTAAATCTTTGCATCTCTTGCCTGCTAACAATTTTTCATGAGTTTGTAGAATTATTGAGGGCAATTACAAATAGATATGTGTAGAATTGAGATGTGCATTTGCATGGTCCCCATCTAACCCTACATATCACCGAAAAGGCCACCATCACAAGTCAACAAATTACATAAAAATATTAGAAACAAACTATATAATTACAATACATTGCAAGAATTGTAGTAACCACGTTTGTGGTCGCAATCGGGGCACAAAACGCATTCATCTGCTGTATGAAACCCTCATAGCTTCTTTCGCACTAATTCAACAACTACACATTTGGTTACTACACAAACCAACAATGTAGCCATTACATTAGAGTCCGACCCTACTTGTTTTGACTATACCAAAACGACTGGTTTTGACCAGCTACCACCGACACGCGTGACCTGTCATGTTGCAATATCAAATAAATAAAGAGCAAAAGATTTGATTGGTTGAAAAGAATTGGCCCCACCTGCACATGTCATTAGCGCACTGGAATGAAGCCCTCTCCATCAAGCACCTCCTAATACAAGTTCCCTGGTACAAAACCTACTCCAATCCCTTGAATTTTGTGAAAGCCTACATTTTTCACATAATAAAAGCTAAAAAAATAAGCCTCCTTCGGATCATAAACCAAGTAATTGTCTTTAGGAACCTCACCAAGGTTTCCACCATAACACTACATTTGAGAGTTAAGTTGAACTTCATCCAATAAATAAAAGAAAACCAAAAAGCTTATAATAAATGAAATGAAGGAAGTCAAGTCAGTATGTGTGCATTCCACGACCTATGAAGTTACCCCACATATCAAGATTTTGATTCTTGAAAAATCGGCCAACCCAATAAATAGTTCCACTGGTTCTAATTTTAAATCCACATTTCCATTTATGCCTGCTAGTTGTCTCAAATGTACTTGTTGAAAACTTGTCCTAAATTACAAATAAGAATCAATAAAAACGGATAAAGTTTTGTAACACCAAGATGAACACTAAACATCGGAAATGTAATCGGGACTATGACAGACGGGAATCACCTTGTTCACCGGATGTTCAGTTTCACGGCGGAATTCAAGCGTCGTCTTCAAAACCAAAGGCGGCAAAACCACACGTGTGCGACGACATAAACAATGACGGTGATTGGTGGTGTAAGGCGACGCATAACACAGTAGCTGCAGCGATGGAAACAGTGGTTGTACCAGGGATCCAGAGAGGGAAAAAGAGTTTAAAATTTAAAAATGATGGTGTGTGGGTTTGAAATTACTTTGAATTTTGTAAATTATATCTGACACACTTGGAGATATAAGGAAAGAGTGTTTAAAATTTAAAAATCATTTCCCGCTTGGTTAAATATAAGACTTTGTCATCCATTTAAAGTAGGAAGTTTGTTAACATTTAACTAAAGTATATAGATAATGTTTAATCAATTATCTTTTATTCGTAGAACCAGTTATTTAAAAACATAAAATGATTATAAAGGTTTATCAATTTGACTATTTTTTTAAATAAATCTCTATAACATTTTATATCAACTTTTATACATTTTCTATGCTATATTTTTCTTTGAAATTAAACACAGTTTAATTGTTGGTAACAATGTAGGCAAAAAGGTGTTACAAATGCAATTCGAATGTTTTTAAACATCATAGTTTAAAATATATAAAAGAATTATAAGTATAATGTAACTAATTATCCGTAATTTTGTTAAAACTCAGAGATTTAAGTGTAATAAAACGGAGGGCTAAAATATAATTAGTGTTTAAAAAACCAATTTACCCTCATTTTAGGGACCATCTTATAAATTAAGACGGAAAAAATTATTATTTTTTGTGTATCTTAAAATGTCACTCCATCATACATTATAATATAGTACAGATTAGTTGTTATTTTCTTCTTTAATCACTTGTACATTAAAACATTATCGACTTGTACCTTTTAATCCGTGCGTCGATATTGAACAAGAAAAAGGTTAAATAGTAAGAATAGAAAATATCGAAGGAAAAAAAAAAGAAATATGATGCAAAAGTATTAACTAATAAGTGTAATATATACATGTGTGTTGCAACATTAAAGATTCTTTTGAATTATAAAGAGGGAGGAAGTCTAACTAATTACCTATAATTATCTTAAATATCAAGGATCTAAATGTAATAGATTGAGGGACTAAAAAATAATTATGGTTTAAAAGACCACTTTACCCTCATTTTAGGGGTTTATTTATAAATAAGGGGGGAAGAAGTTCTTAACTTTTGGGAATCCCTCCCTCATGCATTATAATATAGTATAGATATATCTGAAATTTATGAATAACTCTGTTTGTAGCTTTTGATTTTGTCTTTCCTTTGTTATTGTTTATTCAGATGCTTGGTTTGTTGTATTATGTGATTACGAGTAGACTGATTTTGATATGTTTGTAGTTTATGTCTTTCACAAGCTTTTTTGTTGATTTATTCACCCATGTTAGTAATTTTTTATGCTCCTATGTTTCTTGATCCTTTGTTTTTATTTCAACTTTCATACTATTATTCTAGCAATCCAAGCAGAATATATAGATTTTATGCTTATTTTTTTATTGTTATTATTTTATAGAGTTTGTTGATTAGAAGCATCCTCTGCCGGACGATTGTTGAGGAGATGGAAATGTGAAAGGTGATACCAGGTTTGTTGATAGGTGATACCAGCCCAAAAGTTTAGGCTTCATCCCTTTTTGTTATTCGGTATGGTACTCATTTACAGTCTCACTTTCAATGAGGTTGTCTTAGTCATGTATTTGATTTTTTCCCTATTCTTTACAATTGAAGTTGTGGAGAGACGAATTCAGATGGGGAGTAGAAAACAATCTCAGATGAGTATAGGAATTTTAGTGCATGATTGAGATCATTTGGACCCGTGTACTGTAAGTCATTGAATGTTTTAATCTTACAATCAGTTTTACGTTGTTTTTTATGAAGGTGCTTTTGTCATGGACATCAAAGTGATTGCACAATACCAAGGTAACTTCAATTTGTGTGATTTATTTTTTGGTATTTGTAACGTATTGATTTACCGTTTATTGATGCATTGATTCATTTGTAATCACTTGCAGATCACCAATAAGCACTGCCCAGCTAAGTTTCCTACAATGACAGTGGTTATAACAAGTTAATAAGGCAAAACACTGATCTACCTAACAACTGTTGGATATAGCGATGGTTGTACACAAAGTCTGATGAACATCATCCACTGTTCAATTACCAAACCACTGATCAAGAACAAAGTCCTGTTGAAGACAAGCACTGATGAACCAAAGGCCTGATCAACCAAAGGTGAAACACTGTCCAACAACAACAGTGGTTCAGCATCAACATTAGTTATTCTTTCTTTGTTTGTGTTAACAGTCTTTATATGTAACAGTGTTTTTCACATCAGTGTTTTATAGTCTGTTAGGTTGTTAGATGTCATCACCTCAGTGTTTTATATGTAACACTTTTTATGACATCAGTGTTTATATGTAGCAGTTTTTATCACAACAGTGTTTATATGTAACAGTATTTATCACATCACTTCAGTTGTTTCATCTTTATACTAATAAATAAATAAAAATCAAGTACACTTGGATGATTATTAAGCTCCTCATCTTGATTGTTTGGGTATAGTATTCTTGAAATTGGTTCAAACATTTGATTGTTAAAAGTTATCCATTGCTGAAATACAACCTCTGTTTGTTCAATCTCCGTGTTGACCACTGACTGACCAAACATCAGTGTTTCGAAATCTGTTGGGTATCCACTGATAGGAAAAAATAGCCACTGCTCATTTTTTTATTGTTGACATCCACTGATATTGACCATCAGCGGTTTCCCTAAAAAACAGTCACTGCTTACATTTTTATTATTGATGTTGTTAATTAGTGATAGATTGAAATTATCAAATGAAAACTTCAATTACAATCAAATTACCATTTTACCTAATCGTTACATTCCAATGACATAAGAGTTCCTCCAACATTGTTTTCATGATAAAATTTAAAGTTAAATTAAAAAATAAAAAAAATTGTTGATGACTATTTGTTGCAAATCAAATCAGTAATTAATGTTAATTTCTTTCTTGAGCATTGAATATTTGAATTAAGCAAAATATGAATTTCAAATTGACGGTTATTATCTCTTAATTAAAGTTAAAATAAATTTTAGAAAAGTCATCATGACAATTGCTTTCAAATCAAGTCAGTAATTACTGATAATATTAGTAATTTTGAAATTCAAAATATGCAAAATGGTAATTTAAAATTGTCGTTCTCTCTCTTTTTTTTCCTACTTTGCATATCATTTCTAATATTTAATTACTTTAATAAAGCAACATATAAGGGTATACACTACTTACCTTTGAAATTACATTTGAAATTTATGATGTCCAACAAGAGTGTCCAAAAACAACAGTGGTTCAGCATCAACATTAGTTATTCTATCTTTGTTTATGTTAACAGTCTTTATATGTAACAGTGTTTTTCACATCAGTGTTCTATAATCTGTTGGGTTGTTAGATGTCATCACCTCCGTGTTTTATATGAAACAATTTTTATGACATCAGTGTTTATATGTAACAGTGTTTATCACAACAGTGTTTATATGTAACAGTATTTATCACATCACTTCAGTTGTTTCATCTTTATACTAATAAATAAAAATCAAGTACACTTGGATGATTATTAAGCTCCTCATCTTGATTGTTTGGGTATAGTATTCTTGAAATTGGTTCAAATATTTGATTGTTAAAAGTTATCCATTGTTGAAATACAACCTCTGTTTGTTCAATCTCCGTGTTGACCACTGACTGACCAAACATCACTGTTTCAAAATCTGTTGGGTATCCACTGATAGGAAAAAATAGCCACTGCTCACTTTTTTATTGTTAACATCCACTGATATTGACCATCAGAGGTTTCCCTAAAAAACAGACACTGCTTACATTTTTATTATTGATGTTGTTAATTAGTGATAGATTGAAATTATCAAATGAAAACTTCAATTACAATCAAATTACCATTTTACCTAATCGTTACATTCCAATGACATAAGAGTTCTTCCAACATTGTTTTCATGATAAAATTTAAAGCTAAATTAAAAAATAAAAAAATTGTTGATGACTATTTGTTGCAAATCAAATAAGTAATTAATGCTAATTTCTTTCTTGAGCTTTGAATATTTGAATTAAGCAAAATGTGAATTTCAAATTGACGGTTATTATCTCTTAATTAAAGTTAAAATAAAATTTAGAAAAGTCATCATGACAATTGCTTTCAAATCAAGTCAGTAATTACTGATAATATCAGTAATTTTGAAATTCAAAATATGCAAAATGGTAATTTAAAATTGTTGTTCTATCTCTTTTTTCCTACTTTGCATATCATTTCTAATATTTAATTACTTTAATAAAGCAGCATATAAGGATATACACTACTTACCTTTGAAATTACATCTGAAATTTATGATGTCCAGCAACAGTGTCCAACAACAACAGTGGTTCAGCATCAACATTAGTTATTCTATCTTTGTTTATGTTAACAGTCTTTATATGTAACAGTGTTTTTCACATCAGTGTTCTATAATCTGTTAGGTTGTTAGATGTCATCACCTCAATGCTTTATATGAAACAATTTTTATGACATCAGTGTTTATATGTAACAGTGTTTATCACAACAGTGTTTATATGTAACAGTATTTATCACATCACTTCAGTTGTTTAATCTTTATACTAATAAATAAAAATCAAATACACTTGGATGATTATTAAGCTCCTCATCTTGATTGTTTGGGTATAGTATTCTTGAAATTGGTTCAAACATTTCATTGTTAAAAGTTATCCATTGCTGAAATACAACCTCTGTTTGTTCAATCTCCGTGTTGACCACTGACTGACCAAACATCAGCGTTTGGAAATCTGTTGGGTATCCACTGATAGGTAAAAATAGCCACTGCTCACTTTTTTATTGTTGACATCCACTGATATTGACCATCAGCGGTTTCCCTAAAAAACAGTCACTGCTTACATTTTTATTATTGATGTTGTTAATTTGTGATAGATTGAAATTATCAAATGAAAACTTCAATTACAATCAAATTACCATTTTACCTAATCGTTACATTCCAATGACATAAGAGTTCCTCCAACATTGTTTTCATGATAAAAGTTAAAGTTAAATTAAAAAATAAAAAAAAATTGTTGATGACTATTTGTTGCAAATCAAATCAGTAATTAATGCTAATTTCTTTCTTGAGCTTTGAATATTTGAATTAAGAAAAATGTGAATTTCAAATTGACGGTTATTATCTCTTAATTAAAGTTAAAATAAAATTTAGAAAAGTCATCATGACAATTGCTTTCAAATCAAGTCAGTAATTACTGATAATATCCGTAATTTGGAAATTCAAAATATGCAAAATGGTAATTTAAAATTGTCGTTCTCTCTCTTTTTTTTCCTACTTTGCATATCATTTCTAATATTTAATTACTTTAATAAAGCAGCATATAAGGATATACACTACTTACCTTTGAAATTACATCTGAAATTTATGATGTCCAACAACAACAGTGGTTCAGCATCAACATTAGTTATTCTATCTTTGTTTATGTTAACAGTCTTTATATGTAACAGTGTTTTTCACATCAGTGTTCTATAATCTGTTAGGTTGTTAGATGTCATCACCTCAGTGTTTTATATGAAACAATTTTTATGACATTAGTGTTTATATATAACAATGTTTATCACAACAGTATTTATATGTAACAGTATTTATCACATCACTTTAGTTGTTTCATCTTTATACTTATAAATAAAAATCAAATACACTTGGATGATTATTAAGCTCCTCATCTTGATTGTTTGGGTATCGTATTCTTGAAATTGGTTCAAACATTTGATTGTTAAAAGTTATCCATTGCTGAAATACAACCTCTGTTTGTTCAATCTCCGTGTTGACCACTGACTGACCAAACATCAGTGTTTTGAAATCTGTTGGGTATCCACTGATAGGGAAAAATAGCCACTGCTCACTTTTTTATTGTTGACATCCACTGATATTGACCATAAGCGGTTTCCCTAAAAAACAGTCACTGATTACATTTTTATTATTGATGTTGTTAATTAGTGATAGATTGAAATTATCAAATGAAAACTTCAATTACAATCAAATTACCATTTTACCTAATCGTTATATTCCAATGACATAAGAGTTCTTCTAACATTGTTTTCATGATAAAAGTTAAAGCTAAATTAAAAAATAAAATAATTGTTGATGACTATTTGTTGCAAATCAAATCAGTAATTAATGCTAATTTCTTTCTTGAGCTTTGAATATTTGAATTAAGCAAAATGTGAATTTCAAATTGACGGTTATTATCTCTTAATTAAAGTTAAAATAAAATTTAGAAAAGTCATCATGACAATTGCTTTCAAATCAAGTCAGTAATTACTGATAATATCAGTAATTTTGAAAT